>NC_045453.1:54007949-54160707 GCF_002776525.5 Piliocolobus tephrosceles | reverse complement strand
ACTGCTTTAAATGTGTCCCAGAGATTCTGGTATGTTGTATCTTTGTTCTCATTGGTTTCAAAGAACATCTTTATTTCTGCTTTCATTTCGTTATGTACCCAGTAGTCATTCAGGAGCAGGTTGTTCAGTTTCCATGTAGTTGAGCGGTTTTGATTGAGTTTCTTAGTCCTGAGTTCTAGTTTGATTGCACTGTGGTCAGAGAGACAGTTTGTTATAATTTCTGTTCTTTTACATTTGCTGAGGAGTGCTTTACTTCCAATTATGTGGTCAATTTTGGAATAAGTGTGATGTGGTGCTGAGAAGAATGTATATTCTGTTGACTTGGGGTGGAGAGTTCTATAGATGTCTATGAGGCCCGCTTGGTGCAGAGATGAGTTCAATTCCTGGATATCCTTGTTAACTTTGTCTCGTTGATCTGTCTAATGTTGACAGTGGAGTGTTGAAGTCTCCCATTATTATTGTATGGGAGTCTAAGTCTCTTTGTAAGTCTCTAAGGACTTGCTTTATGAATCTGGGTGCTCCTGTATTGGGTGCATATATATTTAGGCTAGTTAGCTCTTCCTGTTGAATTGATCCCTTTACCATTATGTAATGGCCTTCTTTGTCTCTTTTGATCTTTGATGGTTTAAAGTCTGTTTTATCAGAGACTAGGATTGCCACCCCTGCTTTTTTTTTGTTCTCCATTTGCTTGGTAGATCTTCCTCCATCCCTTTATTTTGAGCCTATGTATGTCTCTGCATGTGAGATGGGTCTCCTGAAGACAGCAGACTGATGGGTCTTGACTCTTTATCCAGTTTGCCAGTCTGTGTCTTTTAATTGGAGCATTTAGTCCATTTACATTTAAGGTTAATATTGTTATGTGTGAACTTGATCCTGCCATTATGATATTAACTGGTTATTTTGCTCATTAGTTGATGCAGTTTCTTCCTAGGCTCGATGGTCTTTACATTTTGGCATGTTTTTGCAATGGCTGGTACCGGTTGTTCCTTTCCATGTTTAGGGCTTCCTTCAGGGTCTCTTGTAAGGCAGGCCTGGTGGTGACAAAATCTCTAAGCATTTGCTTATCTGTAAAGAATTTTATTTCTCCTTCACTTATGAAACTTAGTTTGGCTGGATATGAAATTCTGGGTTTAAAATTCTTTTCTTTAAGAACGTTGAATATTGGCCCCCACTCTCTTCTGGCTTGTAGAGTTTCTGCCGAGAGATCTGCTGTCAGTCTGATGGGCTTCCCTTTGTGGGTAACCCGACCTTTCTCTCTGGCTGCCCTTAAGATTTTTTCCTTCATTTCAACTTTGGTGAATCTGGCAATTATGTGTCTTGGAGTTGCTCTTCTGGAGGAGTATCTTTGTGGCGTTCTCTGTATTTCCTGAATTTGAATGTTGGCCTGCCCTGCTAGGTTGGGGAAGTTCTCCTGGATGATATCCTGTAGAGTGCTTTCCAACTTGGTTCCATTTTCCCCCTCACTTTCAGGCACCCCAATCAGACGTAGATTTGGTCTTTTGACATAATCCCATACTTCTTGCAGGCTTTGTTCATTTCTTTTTCTTCTTTTTTCTTTTGGTTTCTCTTCTCGCTTCATTTCATTCATCTGATCCTCCATCGCTGATACTCTTTCTTCCAGTTGATCGAGTCGGTTACTGAAGCTTGTGCATTTGTCACGTATTTCTCGTGTCATGGTTTTCATCTCTGTCATTTCGTTTATGACCTTCTCTGCATTAATTAGTCTAGCTGTCAATTCTTCCACTCTTTTTTCAAGATTTTTAGTTTCTTTGCACTGGGTACGTAATTCCTCCTTTAGCTCTGAGAGGTTTGATGGACTGAAGCCTTCTTCTCTCATCTCATCAAAATCATTCTCTGACCAGCTTTGATCCATTGCTGGCGATGGGCTGTGCTCCTTTGCAGGAGGAGATGCACTCTTATTTTTTGAATTTCCAGCTTTTCTGCCCTGCTTTTTCCCCATCTTTGTGGTTTTATCTGTCTCTGGTCTTTGATGATGGTGACGTACTGATGGGGTTTTGATATAGGTGTCCTTCCTGTCACTTCCCCGAGTGAGATGACCCCAGTACCTCAGTTGAAAATGCAGAAATCACCGGTCTTCTGTGTCGCTCGCGCTGGGAGATGGAGACTGAAGCTGTTCCTATTCGGCCATCTTCCATACATTACTTCTTACCTAACTATAGATTCTTATGACCAGCCAAAACTCTAAGGACAGTTATGGTATTAGGGATGTATATTTTATTTGTATGGTTTTTTAAAATGGAATGAAGAAATTAAATAGTATCTCATCACGTCTTAACATTTTTTACTCAGATTTTATTTGTATCTGAATAAAGAGACAAGATTTCTATTAAATGTTAGGTATAACTTAAGGTGATTTTTTAACTTGCTCTTTAAAATCTTTTGTACATTCTTAGTCATCACTGGCTATGACAATAAATAAGGAAGTAAATAAATAAGCAGAAAAATATTTCATAAAACACATTTAATTATACAATATATAAAACATTTCCAGATTCCGGAGACTTTAGTCTTAAGTCTTTTAGAAATTGCACCTTATTTCAGAAAACATAAATTATCTTTACAAATAAATGTACACATGAAAATCAGTGAGTACTGCCGGGCGCGGTGGCTCACGCCTGTAATCCCAGCACTTTGGGAGTCCAAGACGGGCAGATCACGAGGTCAGGAGATCGAGACCATCCTGGCTAACATGGTGAAACCCCGTCTCTACTAAAAATACAAAAAAATTAGCCGGGTGTGGTGGCAGGCGCCTGTAGTCCCAGCTACTTGGGAGGCTGAGGCAGGAGAATGGCATAAACCCAGGAGGCAGAGCTTGCAGTGAGCCGAGATCGCGCCACTGCACTCCAGCCTGGGGGACAGAGCAAGACTCCGTCTCAAAAAAAAAGAAAATCAGTGAGTACCAAGAAAAAGAGTCAAAGTGACAGATGGTCTCTGAAGTTTTTCTGCATCTTTCTGGTTGTGGCTAAAAGGAATAACAGGAGAGTTGTTCCCAAAATTGCCACATTAAAGGGTATAATAACTTTATGTTTCTTGATATGAATTGCTATGTTGTTTCAGTGACTACTGTACCAATTTACAAGGCCATCAAGGTTTATTAAAATAAAGACCAATAAATTATGTCACCTCAAGATTACTTTCATTTATGTTTGTCAGTATTTCTTCAAATGACAACCTATGTGGAATATTAATAAGGTTGCAGCATCCACCTCAGACATGAGTTCAGTTTGCTGCCTGGAATAATATTCTGTCATGTAAAGATATATTCAGTAATATCAACAACAACAAGATCCAGAACAGACAAAATCCTCCTTGGATGATGACACACTACTAAATCCTTGTAGATCCAACACCATAAGAAATTCACCTCAAAAAAAAAAAAAAAAAAAAAAAAAAAAAGTCACTTCTGGGAGGCTAAAGGGCATCTGAAAACTCGGGCCTCATCTCAGTGCTCCAAAAATGTCTTCTAACCTTTAACACTGATTCTATGAAGTGTCAAGAGAAATTTTCATTACCTGAAATTAAAACATGACCACTTGGAACACAGAAGCACCATCTGAGGTTGTGGCTTCAGGGTTTAACAACAGTAAGTTAAATGTGGATCTTGACAAAGAACTTGAACATCATAATAGCAGCTTGTTTCAGGGTAACAGTTCACTGCAATAACTTCAGTAAGCTTGAAAGAAACAAGTACACTCCCAAGCTTTTCAGTAAAAAAGGCCACAAAGCCTTCCAAATTTTCTACATGCCTTTTTCACTTTAAGGGTTGCTTCCACTTTAAAATGAAGACTATGATGCAACATAAAGTGGGCACAAATGGAGAATGCAGGACAGATTTTAACATTGTATCAGAAAACTTAAACACATGCAGCAAAAGAAAGAAAAATTAAAAACTTAGAGAAAGAAAAAAATTATGAAAGAGAATTACATTTTGATAAGCCAAAACCCAACAGAAATTATTTAAGTTCAGTATTAAGAAAATAGAGATAGCTAATAGCTATCTATTAGCAATTGTTGTACTATTTATTAGCGTGTTACCCTTGTCATGTTACTAAATCTATCCTAGCCTCAGTTTTCTGAGTAAAACAGAGATAAACAGTTTGTTCTTCATAGGGTTGTTATAAAACTAAAATGCATCTAAGTGTATAGAACAATTACAGGCTGAAGTAAATGCTCACTAAATGTTGTTATTATCACCAAAGAGGGCAGCAGAAGGAAAACACAATAAAAAAAAGGAGAATTAACCTTACCTTTGAGATTGAAATAAAGTTGTCAGCATAATAGAATACAAGATAAAATTTACAACTATAAAATTAAAAATATAACACTAAAAGTACAGCAAACTAAATTGGCTTCTGCATTAATCAGTACTTTTAAAGACAATGCTTACTCTTGGCTGTGGAAGGAGTCTGGCTTACCTCTAATCTAGTGAAATAGCCATCACCCACATGGGCTCTATGAGCAGCTGCTGTTTTCCTGTCCTTGACAACTAAGCTCATCTGCATAGAACAGAAGGTTCAAGTATATACTCATTAAATTTAATTTCTCAAAGTCAACTTAACTGAAACATCACCTGATCTATGCAGTATTTAACAGGCAATGTAATGTAACCTAATCTAAGGGCTGCCCTTTGCTCGGCTTCTGCATCTCAGCCATAAAAATGCAACATGATTATAGTCTCTAGTCTTGATGATACGGGAGAGGGGCAGCGAAGTGTTGGGAGGGGAAAGAGGGGCCCCTGGAGAGGGCTCGACCCTTGGGGCTGTGCCCACGGACCTAGGCAAGGACAGGCATTTCTGTTTTTGTGCCCAAATATGGCATTTCCCAAGACCACCCTGGCGCGCCACACCCCCATCCTGTGCATATATAAACCCCGAGTCTCTAGCAGGCACACAAACAAGCAGCTGGGCTTCCAGAGGAAGACATGGGCAGAAGAACACACAGCGGTTGGACATCAACAGGATGCTGAGAGGAGCACGCCAGCAGAAGAATACACTAGCAGACACTGGCAGAGTTTGGCCAGTGTGGTTGGAGGACAGACCAGCCGCTGGGCGGCCCAACTCTAGGGGAAAACTACCACCCTTCCCACTCCATTCCCCTCTTGCTGAGAGCTACTTCCACTCAATAAAACCTTGCACTCATTATCCAAGCCCACATGTGATCCGATTCTTCTGGTACACCAACGCACGAAGCCCTCTGTCCTTGTGATAAGGCAGGGGGGTCTAATTGAGCTGACTAACACAAGCCACCTATGGATGGCTAAACTGAAAGAGCACACAGTAACACACACCCACTGGGGCTTCAGCTGTAAACATTCACCCCTATATGCTGCGGTGGGATCGGAGCCCCACAGCCTGCCCATCTGCATGTTCCCCCTGGAGGTTTGAGCAGCCGGCACAAAAGAAGCAAGCTACATCCCCATCGCACATCCTGTGAGGGGAGAAGGGAACTCTTCCCGTTTCACTGATAAATCTTAAATCTTACTTTAAAATACTTAAAATATCTTAATAGATAACTGATGGAAGAGTTACAAGAATAACTAAAGAGTATGCATGACACTTCAAAAATTATTGTTTCCCCTCTTTAAATTTTACTTACAGGGAAATAAATGAAATTACTCCTTACTAGCACTTTTGTGGCAAGGCAAGAATACACTAATGAAGATCTGCAACCAAAGAGAAATTTGTATACAGAAATACACAGTGAAGTGCTGAACTGTGGGGAAAAATAATATCATTTCAACGAGTTTCTACTGTTCATTCAAGATGTCAGTGTTTGCAAAAAGGAAATAAATAAATTGCTTCCAAGATGGAGGCAAGCTGCCCCAGAGGCTTGCCAGTGAGTTAGTATCACATTAAGACAATCTTTCTTCACTTGGCTTCCAGACCCTCCTACTTCTCCCTCTCTCTCTTATCTCACTGGTTTTCCTTCTCCTCTGATGGAACTTCTTTTTTTTTTTTTTTTTTTTTTTGAGACAGAGTTATGTTCTTGTTGCCCAGTCTGGAGTGCAATGGCACTATCTCGGCTCACTGCAACCTCTGCCTCCTGGGTTCAAGCGATTCTCCTGCCTCAGCCTCCCAAGTACCTGGAATTATAGGCACCCGCCACCACGCCCAGCTAATTTTTTGCATTTTTAGTAGAGACAGGGTTTCACCATATTGGCTAGGCTGGTCTTGAACTCCTGACCTCAGTTGATCCACTCGCCTCGGCCTCCCAAAGTGCTGGGATAACAGGCGTGAGCCACTGCACCTGGCTGCAACTTCTTTTTTTCTAAATGTTGCAGTGGTCAGTTCTCACTACTCTGGCACACACATATCCTAGATAATCCGAATTGTTCTTCTAGCTCCAATGCCAAGTATATTGATGGGCCTCAAACTTACATCTCTATTTCATCTCTATTTGGATGTCTATTTAACATCCCAAACTTAGCCCCTGTCCCAAACCTACTTCTCCTTAGTCTCCTCCATTTTCTCCTTTTCCACCCCAGCTGGCAACCAATCCATCAGAAAATCCTAGTATCTCAAGAATCCCACCACTTAACACTGTTGTTACTAGTCCAAGCCACCATCTTCTCAACTCTGGACTACTGATTTACCTCTTAACCATTCTCCCTGCTTCCTTCTGATCCCCTGTAGTCAATTTTTTCACATAGCTGCCAAAGGAATTATTTTAAAACATACATCATATCATATATCTCTCCTGCTCCAATCTTCCAGTAGCTCCCTATCATACTTTGTAGAAAATCTAAACTCCTTGCCACAGCAACAAGACCTCACAGGGTGTGGTCCCTAGCTACTTCTCCATCCCCATTTATCTCAAGTACTCCATCGGTGGTCCTATTGTTCTCCAGATAAGCCAGGTACACTCCTATCTGCACATGGTGTTTGCTCTGCCTAGAATGCTCCTCTCACAAAGCTTTTGAAATTTACTTCCTCAATTTATCAAAGATCTCTGGCTAAATACGTCTTGATAAATCGTCTTGATAAATCGAAACCTATTTATCTCTGCTCCTTCCCTGGCCATCCTAATTTAAGAGGTAGCTCCAATCATTTTGTACATTTTTTTTTTTTTTTTTGAGACGGAGTCTCGCTCTGCCCCCAGGCTGAAGTGCAATGGCGCCATCTCGGCTCGCTGCAAGCTCCGCCTCCCGGGTTCACGCCATTCTCCTGCCTCAGCCTCCCGAGTAGCTGGGACTACAGGTGCCCGCCGCTACGCCCGGCTAATTTTTTTGTATTTTTAGTAGAGACGGGGTTTCACCGTGTTAGCCAGGATGGTCTCGATCTCCTGACCTCGTGATCCGCCCACCTCGGCCTCCCAAAGTGCTGGGATTACAGGCGTGAGCCACTGCGCCCGGCCATTTGGTACATTTTTATCCTACTTTTTCTTCATATCCTTTAGCACCATCTGATATTATTTGCCAATTGTCTTTCGTTACTATTTATCTCCTCCACTAGAATGTAGCTCCATGAGGAGCAAGGCCTCTGTCCTCCTTATTCACCTTTGTATCACTGGTATCTATTACAGGGCCTGTTTATGGTAGAAATTCAAATACTTGTTGAATAAACACATTACTTCTAATCGCTATTAAAAGATTAACTGAAAGCATTAAAAGTAAAATTATAAATTTAAAACCATATAATATAAAATGAAATATTTTCTAGGTCTCTCAAATAATCATGACGTAGAAGTTTATCTCCTATTTTTTATTTATGAGTTGCACTTTTTAAATCTTTATCATTTAAAAGAATTCTAGAGCCTCTGCCTATAAAAAATTGTTCAAACATACAAAATAATAATCTTTTGTTAGACTTCGTTTTTTCAGTATTCCTACAGAATTCCAGAGGTTTTTCCTTCTTCTTTAATGAGTATTTCAAGTATATATATCTCAGATATATAAATAACTGAGTCAACACTGAATGTATTAAAAATGTTTCTTAAAATCAGTCTATCTCTTATTTCATCATCAAGAAAACCTAATCAATTCATAATGTTAAAAATAGCTGTAAGTCTACATTTTTAGAAGGAAAGACTATAATTAAACATAAGATTTGTGAACCCATCACAAGCCTGTTTAATTCTTTTAATTCAAATTATGCTATAAATTCTGAGCAGGTGTGCCAAATTATTGAAATGCAAGTTGACCAGCTGCATTTTTAAGAAACCCATCATAAAATGTGGATGGTGCCCAGTAATTAACAAGTGGTTTTTTTTTTTTTTTTTTTTTTTTTTTTGAGATGGAGTCTCACTGGAGTGCAGTGGCTGGATCTCCGCTCACTGCCAAGCTCCGCCTCCCGGGTTTACGCCATTCTCCTGCCTCAGCCTCCCGAGTAGCTGGGAATACAGGTGCCTGCCACCTCGCCCGGCTAGATTTTTGCCTTTTTTAGTAGAGACGGGGTTTCACCGTGTTAGCCAGGATGGTCTCGATCTCCTGACCTCGTGATCCGCCCGTCTCGTCCTCCCAAAGTGCTGGGATTACAGGCTTGAGCCACCGCGCCCGGCCTAATTAACAAGTCTTATACCTGATTTTATTTTACTTAAACTCTAAGGATGAAAACAAGTTTCCGGCAAAAATATATCTGTAATGATTTAGCCTCCAAATAGAATTAACTTATTATAACAGCCAAAATCTTGTCCATCTCTAGATGGAGGACAGGCAGGTGGATTTGTTTCAAATGCTTACAAAGATAGAGGCATGAGGATTCATGGCTTTTAATAGAAATCTCGCTCCATGCGTTTGTTGATACATCAATTTTAACATGTACCATCTATTCTGTTGTCAAAGTAACTGGTACTTCATTACTTAGTGTTTTTTGAACTCATAGTTTATTATAGAAAATAAATGTCTACACTTCTGTGCCCATCTTCTTTTTGCCCTTGTAAAAGGATGAGGGGACACAGTAGGTATAAATTGAATGTCAATGAAAAAGATGACTGTTAAAATTTGAAAATAGCCACATTTTAGAGATTTAGATTATAAAAGGCCAACTTTTCTTCTCATTTTATACATAATATACAGTTACTTTAAAACTGCAAAGACAAATTTATTGTATACATCTTTTCAAAATTTAAAAGTCTCTATATCGCTCCACTCTTTGGGGTAAAAATGATTCATTCTTCTGAAAAATTATATCATTCACAGCTAATCAGTGTAGACAGAATGAGAGAATTAGAAATTCACTCTCTGGAACCACAGTGAAATATAATATCTGATTCAGGCATTCGTGGATCTTAAAACCCCAAAGAATCATCCCAGAGGTTACTTGCTAATCACAATGTGAGATCCTTTCTTCATAACTGAGATACTTAGTGTCACCACCATATCGAAGTGCTCAAACTTAACATTACTAATGGTGATAGCATATCCCTTCTAATGAGATGTAATATGAAGTCACAGCATCATCTTAGAAGTACTCTTGCCATAAATGTCTAACCTAAATCATGCACCTAAACTCTCAGTTTGCAGAACATACTCATATAAGTTAATATTCTTATAAGTTACATGTCACCATAAGGAAACAGGAAAATCCTAGCCTTTTCAAAATATCAATGTCATTTTAAAAGATGAGGGATAATTGTCAATTGCGAGAGGCTAAAAAGACATAACAACGAAATGTAATTTATGAACCATGATTGGGTCCTCAGGCAAAAAACTATACAAAAAAAAGACATGGGAAATAATTAAGAAGCCTTCAACGTGCTAAAGAATTGAAGGGTAAATTATCATGATGTCGATAACTTACTTTCAAATGATTCAGCAAAATAAAAATAGAATTATATATGCAAATATGTATGTGCAAACACATACATGCAGAGACAGATCCAAGTAGGCCACCTGCTAATTAAAGGTGGCCAGTTCATGGATAATCAATATCCCAGAGTCTCAACTTTTCTATACGCTTGAAAAAAATTCAAAATAAAAAGTCGTTAAACTTTTGCATTTTATGTTCAACATTTACAGTACCTGGTTCTTGAATGACATCTACCTTCCCCACACTGATCTGAAGCATTTCACCATTCTTTGCAAAAGTCTCCCATTCTGAATCAGTCTGCTGGCAGGATGGACACCACGGGGCATAACTATAAGAGAAGAATAAGAATTATATTGATAAACATACAGAAGAAATCTGCAAAACAAAATAGAGAAATCAAGTATTTAAATTAAAAAATAAATTCTTCAAAAAGGAGAATTATGAAAAGAGGCTTTTCCAAAGTCATTTGACATAGAAAAACAGAAGCACACTGTCCCCAACTAGGATTTAATGTATGAATGTCAATTCTATAGGAAAAAATTTGGCCAAAGTTTGATAATATTTCCAATAATTATTATCCATAAACATTTTATTTCAATGCTATTCGTACAATTTTTTTTCTCTCCAGATAGCTTTTGATCTTTGAGGGTAAGCACTCTTTTTAGTGCCCCACTAAAGGAGAACAATTTTCACAGGGTGCCCCTAAACTAGCCAAACCAGTTTCAAATCCATCAGAGCTATAGATCTGATGGGCAGAGACCAGATCTGTTGCTTGAGCATCCTCAAGAATGTTTCCAAAATCTGTGGTTATTCTGAAACATTCTGAAAAGGAAAGTAGAAGCTATCGGCCAAACCAGCTCTATCCAACACTTTCTTAAATTTAGCAGGAGTTAAAAATACCTTGGCTTTCAAGTCAGAACCCTACTTTTTACAGTATTTTTCATTCAATAAATACTAAGAAAGTACTATGGTAGAAGCTGAGAGTACAATTGTGAAGGAGATTTGGTGCCTCCTCTCCTTGTGGATGGTACAATCCAGAGATGAACAGAGATACGCATGGGGGCAAAAACTATACTACTCTTATTTTTGTGTCTGCTTAAAATTTTTCATAATAAAGTCTTGAATAAATAGAGAAATACACCAACTTGTGGGTAAGCAGGCTGAGCATTTTTAAAATGTCAATTCCCTCCAATTTATTACCATTTGTTCCATTCCTGAATTGTTTTTACAAAATGTGGCACCTGTTATTTCTGTATTAAGGGAGGAAAGGGGCCAGGGGAGAGAAAGAGAAGTAGAAAAGAATGCCTGCCAATAGAATTTAACACTCACACACTCAAAATGCCTTAGGAAGGGAAACAAAGTAAGGAGAAAAGTACAAAACTGATCAAATCCTGTAACAAGATTTAGGCTCATAGGTGCCTGTCAGGTCATCATTTACAAATCCCTTCAAAATTTTGAACTGTGCAAAGGCATGCTGGTAAGTACCATTAAAAAAAACTCAATGCAATGACACACATAAACCAACTTTCCTGAATAAGAAAACAAAAACAAAAAACTGAAATTGTGCAGGATTTTGATTTTTCACATTATTAAAGATGAGTCAGCGGTTAAAAAGCCAAGACTAGGGGAAGGAATGTGTTTATTTCACAAAAAGTATTGAAAATTAGGCAGAACCCAGAAGAGAACGGGCTACCCCAAGGCAAAGCAGTCATTACTTTCTCCAGACAAGCCCTAGAAGCAGCAAGACTTAGCAAGCACAGTTGTTTACCATCTCTAGAAAAGACTACTATATAGCTAATTCCAAAATCATGCTAAAACGTCATTAATCTTCCTGACATTAATCTGCTGACATCGTTGAATGAAGACTTTTTAAAACATTCATGTCTCTGTATTTCCAGGGCAAAGTACATTCTTAATATACAGTAGGTGTTCAATAAATGTTTGCTGAATAAACAAGTGTATCAACTTTAATGTAAATCATATTCTTCATCTGAGAAAATAGTTATTTTCTATGTAGTTTCTAAATATCCAAGTAACAGATGAGACTCAGGCAGTTGGCAAACTTTAGGGAAAAATAGGAAGTCTGAATTATTAAGTACATTTCAATAGGCATTCCATGATATTGGATAAGAGCTCTGCCAGAACAATCAGAAAGATCAACCAGGAATTAACCATGATATTCTGGACAGGTTAATAATATCTCCCTGCCTCAGTTTCCTCAACTGTAAAATGGGATAACAGTAGCTACCTTAGAAGGTTACTGAGAGATTAGATGAAATATAGCAGGCACATATTTCTTTAATAGGAGCAACCATTAATACAAATGTCATTTGTAATATTGTTTGGGGTTCAAGACACTTTTATGATGCATTAGCTCATCTGACCTTACAGCCTCCCTGCCAAACAGACAAAGCAAGTATAGAGATGTGCTTAAGACCACTCAGAGCAAGAACCCAGATGGAAGTATTTCTTTGATAAAAATCATCAAGGTATATAAAACTCAACACCAACACGCTGAGGGAGAAAGACAGAAGTTATAAGAAAGTAACAAGAATAAGGAAGTTATCTTGAAGTAAAATATAATATAATGAACTTCAGATCTTCTTTATTTCCCAAGGACTCTCTTTGTATATAAGTCACAGGCACATTTGCTACATCAGTAATTATTAAATCATGCATGTTTCGGCCGGGCGCGGTGGCTCAAGCCAGTAATCCCAGCACTTTGGGAGGCCGAGACGGGCGGATCACGAGGTCAGGAGATCGAGACCATCCCGGCTAACACGGTGAAACCCCGTCTCTACTAAAAATACAAAAAATTAGCCGGGCGAGGTGGCCGGCGCCTGTGGTCCCAGCTACTCGGGAGGCTGAGGCAGGAGAATGGCGTGAACCCGGGAGGTGGAGGTTGCAGTGAGCTGAGATCCAGCCACTGCACTCCAGCCTGGGCCACAGAGCAAGACTCCGTCTCAAAAAAAAAAAAAAAAAAATCATGCATGTTTCATAATTTAAAAAATACAGGCCTTACTCTCTAGATAGGCTATTACTAAGTTAGTTTTTGGTGAAACTGACCTTCGGATATACAATTATAATACATCCTCATATATGCCATTAAGGTAATTTTAGATATGCCATTTCTATATAGCTGCTATCCACTGGTCTGTGGCATTGTTAATGCCATTATTTCAAAGGTTTAATCACAGCTGATTTGTGTTGGAATGCACCCAGATGTTCTTTCAGTGGTAGAGATAAGCCAGCTCTGAGTCCTTAGCATGGGAACTGGTCCATTGTTGCTGCAGTTTTTAAAGTTTTTAATATTCTTTTGTATCTAAAGAACAGTAATTTGTACAAGAATTTAGAAACTAAGTAAAATACTTCCAGGGACAAAATGAATGCAGGGATCAGTCATGTGACCTTCATGCTCATCTCTCGCTCTGTGCACACATAGATACATATATATATATAATTTATGTATATATGCATAAATTAAACATATCAGAAAGAACTGAACATGATCTTCATAATATTTATTTCATACTAGTTCGCATTGGCAATCTTCTCCTAAGAACTATAAAAGATATGACCTGCCATAACTTTGCCTCTTACACATAATCCTTAAGAGGCTCCAAGAGCAATTAGCTCCATTATAGTCATATAAACTGTCCACTGTTATATTTTCTACTGAACTTTTGTTGACTTGTTTGCAGGTCACAGTGGTATGTAAAATTAGTAAACTTCATAAAGATATTTGAAATATATTCCAGATAGCCAAAAAGCTCTGGTAAATTACACCAACTTATATGTCAGTGTAATGTTTTTAACCATTTCTGGGAAACAAAATTCAACAGCATGCTTTCGTTGTCCATGTTAGTATTCATGTACAAAGTGACCTGAGGTTCTGCTTGATGTAACATGGTTGAAGGACCTTGAATCTTTTACTCCATGAACTTACTGAATTTGGTGTAAGATTTCATTAGGTGTGCTAAATATTTCAGAGACGGACTTACTTAAATATATTTCCTAGAAAGGAAATTTTATTAACGATAACTTTTTATTTACCAATAATAAACAACTCTTCTTCTGTTTTGACTCTAATTTCACCAGTGCTTCTCTACACTTTCTTTTCTCCTGACTTTAAACCCTTTGTGCAAACTATCTAAAATCAAACATTTGCATGTTATTAAATACCCATAACAGTACCTAGAGCAGTAGTTTTCAATTAGAAGCATTTGGAAGTGTGCACAGGGGATAGGAGTTATAATTTTTTGATGTCGCATGACTGAGACTACTACTGGAATATAATGGGCAAGGATGCCAAAGGTTCTGCAACATGTGGGCCATTCTCGCACACAAAAGAACTGTCCACCCAAAATGCCAATAGTGCCCTATTGGGAAGCACTGATGAATGTCCAACACAGAGGAAGCATTCAGTAAACATTTACTAAATCAATGGCCATAACTTATACTACATATTTCCTTCAGAGCACAGTAGGCCAATCTCTTGGAAGGCTCATTCTTCTTCACCTTCCCAGCTCCCCAACACTGAACCTGACACACAAGCACTTAATGACTATCTCTCAAACATTCCATCAAGACATCAAGACAATCTATTAAACTGCAAGAAATGCTAACTGTTTGACATGGGCAAGTTAAGGTAGTGATGTTCAACACATTCTTTCCAGGTATAAAGGAAGGCTGCAAAGCTAATACTAAAACCCAGATGTCCTATGGAAATAAACACAGCTTTGCTCCATCACCAGGTGTTTAATTTAAATTTTGAAACATGCTCACCCCAAGAACAAAAATAAGAAAAAGCAATAATTTGTAAAGATTTATATGCTTTACAGAGGTAAATTAACCCAAAGACATACTTTTCCTCGTAATATCAGCTTGAATATCAAAATTAAGCCACTTGGCTATCTATTTCTTCTGGGGGAAAAGTCCACCATAATGTATCATGTTACATACTTCTGTGTTTCAAAAGAACAAAAGTCATTTTCTCCAGGACTGACATAATGAGAGCCAAGCAAGTGTTGAAAGTAGCAAAAGGTTGCAAAGGAACTGAATGAAGAGTAGTATAAAACAATGGAAATAGAGAAAAGCATGCATCAGAAAGTCTTTTAAAGATTAAATCATTTTTCCTAATTCAGAAAAAGGGCAAACGAGTATACAATAAGCCCATAGCCGGGTGCCTGTAATCCCAGCTACTTGGGAGGCTGAGGCAGGAGAATCACTTGAGCCCGGGAGGCAGAGGGTGCACTAAGCTGAGATCGCACCACTGCACTCCAGCCTGGGCAACAAAGTGAGACTCCATCTAAAAAATGATAATAATAACAATAAGCCCATAGCATTAAGGAAAATGTATACAGCAATGGGAGAACTCTTCAGATTTCTAAAAATGTCAGAATAGAAACGGTGAATTACTGCAAATATACTTTTAACAGATATATTTTTAAAACACTGGAAATTCAATTACAAGAATCCAAAAAATTGACTGTTTGAAAGACTAAGAAAAAATAACCAAATTTAATTTCATAATAGAAGCTTTTCACATCTCAGGGCTGCCAAATACTGCTAGATTCTTAAGAATAAATTATCTATACCAACATAATCAGAAACTGCATTAGAGGGGATCTGTATGACACAGGATATAAAAGAAAAAATTTGCAAATGAAAGAGAGCATATAAGCAAATGAACAAATAAGAACTGTCATTCAAAGTAATGAATACATTTTGATACTAGCGGAAAGTTTCTCAATCTGTTTCTTTAAAGAAGTTAACTACAACAAAAGCTTCTCAATCTGTTTCTTTAAAGAAGTTAACTACAACATCTTTGAACTACTAACAATTTCCATTTATGTATGACCAGTTTATCTGAACTAAGTATTAAGATGAAGCTAATTTTAATGCATTTTTTTTTCTCTGTTATATACATCGAAAAAAAAAAAATCTGGTAACATATAGGCTATTTAAATGAATTCTTAGAAATTCATAGTAGGCCCATAGTGGTAATGAGGATATAATGAATTTTATATTTTTTTAAGTATTGGATTTTTTTTTCACAGCAAGGAGGAAGAGTATCACCTAATAATACAGAAAAAATAGATCACAAATAGATAAGAACCAAAATATTTCTTTAGGATGAGCACTTGGGTTTTAGTATGTATAAAGACGTTGGATAGAATGGTTTGGATCAACTTTCCTTTACAGCCTTGCTTCCTAGCCACCTATTCTGAAGTGCACTCGATAAAAAGAGAACGTCTACTAAAATGACCTTGTGTCTACACAGCTTACTTCCAGATTACATGACTCATCTTGCATCACGGCCCAAGCATATTTCATACAACTGGACACATGACAAACTCAGAGCAATTGATCACTATGTTTAGGTTTACACATTCATAAAAAAGTAAAATTTGAACCATCAACATGGCCAAGCACAGGCGTTGTTGGCTCTCACTCATTTAAAAACTTATCGAGGTTTTATTGTTCTTAATTCTATTACCAAAAACAAAGCAATTCCAAAAAGACCCATAAAGGAGTTGATGTCATTAAAAATGAAGCCTTTCTGTTTTAACTTTCCTTACATACATATGCAAACTCAGTTTTACCCTGAAACATGACATCTAGAAAAAAGTACATTTTGTAAGCACCTACTGAAAAGAGAACTTTCTGTAGTATTAGCTGACAAAATGCAGTTTATCTCAAAGTCTTAAAATTATTACAAACATGGAAGTCTTAATACAGCTCCACTTATTTTTAAAGTTTCTCAAATAGAGTATGACCCCCTCACCTCCTTCCAAAAATAGTTAAGTGGAGTATTTTAATAATTCATGTCTACAGCTCCCTTTAATAATTTCATTGATTTATTATGATACCAAGGGTATTTCATTTTGAGGTCTAAAATATCCCCTTCTTTGTGACTAAGAGGTAAATGCACATTTGAAGGGGCGACATACCTTATGTTCTTTGAGTAATGTAATCTGCTGTGTGACATAACTTTTGGCTCTGATCTCACACTGAGGTTTTCACTCCATAGGCACCTGCTTGCAATCTAAATTGAAAGAATCAAAACTTGGTCTTGGATAAAGGAAAGATCCAATTTTCTGTCTGTGTCCTCAACGTAAAACAAATATTAAATAGTAGTATACAGATTGCCAGAAACCACAGGCTAAAGAGATGTGGCAATTTCCTGAAAGATTTTATGTTGGGCGGGGAGGGGAGAGAGATGAGAGAGATGAGAGAGAGAGAGTCTCAGCAATCATTTCCCGGGACGTTCACGTTCTTCATTTTCCCTGCAAGCACACCATGATGGTCTCTCAAGCCCATTCAGACATCTGTCCACCGTCCACTGCAAGCCTCTTTCAAATGGCCACTTCCTATTATAAGTTTAAACTATAATCAACAAATCCCTTTCTTTCTCCTAACTCAAAACTGTAGTTTCCCATCTCCTTAAAGAAAAGGCACTATCCACCATTTACCTTCTATTGTTAAAAGGGGTGATGTGTATGTTCTTTTATGACACAAGCACAATTATTAATATTACCCAGAAAGCCCTACGTTTAAAAGTTATAATAAATATCAACATTTATTTGAAATCTTATTGTAAAACTTAAAAGGTATCCATATTTTTTACTTTCACAATGACATCTCAAGGTCTTCAAAAGGAAGACTACGATACAAATGGCCTGCCCTCACCGTGCTGCGATTCCTTCAACAGGTAACTTGCTTAGCCTGTGCTAAATATTCATATTGCTCATGGATGTCACTGAATGTCCTTTCCCTTCCAATACATACCTATATCTAAAAGCACACGGTTTGCTTGTAGATTTTCTCCCTTCCCTTCTCCTCCCTTTGGGAAGCTGCCCAGTCCACCCCGAAAAAACTGTCCCCCAAAGCGAGGGGATGCGCTGCACCCTCGGCTGTCACCGCGAGGGCTGGACGCGCATGCGCGGCGCCAGCGGCCCGGCCCCAGCGCCGCAGGTCGTAGGCAAGGCGGGTCCGGGGACCCCAGGTCGAGCCCAGCGGCAGTGCAGGATCGCGAGCGGCCCGGCACCGACGCTGCAGGTTGTTGGCAGGGCGGGTCCGGGGTTTTAGGTTGAGCCCAGGCGGCAATGCGGGATCGCGAGCGGGCCGCGCGGGCTTGGGAGGGTGACGCCCGCGAGGACACTGCGGCGTGCGGGGCGGGCGGGCTCACTCACAATTTCAGCATCCACTCGCCCTCCATCACCAGCGTCCAGTTGGAGGCGGTCATGGGCTGGACCTGGCTCTGCTCCGCCGGCAGCGCGGCCTGCTCGGGGCCTGCCGTCGCCGCCACAGCCGCGACCCAGGCAGCCAGCAGCGCCGTTAGCTGCGGGCCGCAGCGCCCACCCGCCATGTTGGGCGCCGAGCGAGGCTCCTCGGCCGGGAGTGTAGGGAAAGGCAGCGGCCAGGCCCGCAGCCTCGCTCGCCCGCCCGGGTTTTTCAAGGAGGCGGGAGAAGCAGGGGCCACCCCGCCTACGCCCGGCAGCGCAGACAGGCGGTGCTCGCCACGCCGCGGCGGACGCCACCTCTTATCGTCGCTTGCCCGTCGAGGCCACGCCCCCTCCCGCCTCCACTTGCCGTTGCCCGGGGTGTCGGTTACCTCAGCAACCGCCGCCCTTTCTTCCTGACCGCCAGGCTGACAATAAACAGATGACCCAATGTTGCCTAAGTTAGAACACGCACCGCTGCTGCCCAGGCTCCAGTAAGGGCAGGGTTGGCGCGTGTGTCCTTCTCTAAGGGGAAACATGGCCAATAATTTTAAAATCCATCCCCTCTTCAATAGCAAACATAAAAGCAACGGGATGCAAAGTACACTTACGTTTCATGAAAAATGGAGGGACGTAGTATCTCTTGCTGAAGAGAGAGGAAAATTTAAGTACTCTCTGCATGTGTATATTGAAGCATCACTAATTGAGAATATTGATGAAACTAGGCTATGCAATTGCATTTTGTTTTTACAAAAAAAAATGTTAATTTTGTAGAAACTCTTAAAAACATGGGTACTAACCGATAAAATGAGTCAGTGAAGACTATTGCCACCTGCAGTAACATGGACCTGACATTTCTCTTGACTACAGTTTTGTCAGATCTAAAATGAGGGTAGCCTCAAGTGATTTTCCAGTTTCTTTGCAGGTCACATTAGATGAATCTGTACCTTGGGACCACCACACCGTTAGTGTGTAAGACTGGATTACAATTAAAGGATGAGGAAGCTTTCTCAAAGGGTGCTTTGTATGTGTTTACTAGTTGTGCAAACTACGAACCTGGGTAATGTGGTTAATAGATCATGAAAAGGATGTGGTTTCTGCCCTCGGCTTAAAACAAAGACTAAAATAAATTTTAAAAATAAGACTAAAAGTACTTCAGGGCACATGAGAGCAAATTTCAATCAGTACTTATAGGAGAGGGAAATTAATTTTGCCTGAAGAGAAGATCTGGCCTGGATTATGCATTAATTAGTATTAGCTAAAAACAATGTGGACCCAACCCTTATCATTAAAATAAAACACTCAAGAGTTTACAAACTATTGGAATTTAAGAAAATGTCTTTGCAGTGAATGCTACTAAGACTCACTGTTATGAATTACATACACATCAATCCCATAAACTCGATGGAAAACATTTTATTGTGCTTGTGAAAAGAAGTGACTCATAAACAGTAATTCTATCATTCTATCATTTTCAGTGCAACTTTTTTGCATAGAATATGTAATTGGTTTTAAAGCGTTCTTAAAAATAACATCTGATATTAAGGAAATACTATTAATTTTGCTGAAGGTGATAAAGATGTGATAACTATATTTTTAAAAGGCTTTATTGGTTATAGATAATGAGATATTTATGGATGAAGTAACATGATGTCTAGAATTTGTTTTACAATACCCCAGAAATAAAATGTAGGGAATGGAAAGAAGGTAGGTGAAAGCAAAGTGGTGCAACATTAGTCAGTGTTGAAGCTAACTAAGTTCATTTTGCTATTTTACCTACTCGTGCATTTGTTGGAAAATTTACAAAATGAAAAGCTAAAAGGAAAGAGAGAGCATCTGCAGCATAAAAGACAGTCATTACCGAAGCACTTCCTATCTTTAACAAAAACTGTGGGTTCAAATATTTCATTTTTTGGCCTTCAGACGAAGGATGGTAGGAAGAATGTAGCAAGAAAGTGTGGGACTGACCTTGCGGTGAGGAGTCACAGACGAGGGTAAGAGAGCTGTTGCCGTCAGACCATGATTGGCATCTCAGCCCTGACACTTCCTAGCCATGTGATTTGGGGCTAAAACTAGTTAACACCAAAGTTCTGTTAAAATGCAGGTAGTAATAGAACCTGCTCCAAAAGGTGGCTGTGAAGATTATATGAGATAAGAATAATGCCTAGCACATAGTCTGACTCAAAAAGCTTATAAATTAGGTTGGTGCAAACATAATTGGGGTTTTTGCCACAGCAATATTGCCAACACTAATATTAATATTTGGAGGCAATGATATGCTGTAATGTCTATTTTTCCTATGCTAAAGTCAACTTCATTTAGCGTGATACACAATGCCTTTCACAGCCCAGCTTCAGTTTTGCCCACTTTACATTCCACTATTCCCACAATTCCCTGTGTCCTAATAACACACAGCTACTCCCCATTCCCAAAGTACATTGTGTACTTCAGTGTCTCCTTGCTCCTTCATTCTGCTTAGAACACTTTTCTCCAGTTGTCCAGTGAATCATTCAGTCTCTGTCATGTAGCCCACATTGTACCTCTGATAGCTCATGCAGAATGAGCTGCTGTCTCTTCTCAGATCCAGTTGCTCTTCTGTATAACTGATATGGTTTGGCTCTGTGTCCCCATCCAAATCTCATCTTGTAGCTCCCCTAATTCCCACGTGTTGTGGGAGGGACCCCATGGGAGACAATTGAATCATGGGGGTGGGTCTTTCCCGTGCTGTTCTCGTGATAGTGAATAAGTCTCATGAGATCTGATGGTTTTAAAATTGGGAATTTCCCTGCACAAGCTCTCTCTCTTTTGGCCTGCTGCCATCCATGTAAGACATGACTTGCTCCTCCTTGCCTTCTACCCTGATTATGAGGCTTCCCCAGCCATGTGGAACTGTGAGTCCAATAAACGCTTTTTCCTGTATAAATTACACAGTCTCGGGTGTGTCTTTATCAGCAGAGTGAAAATGGACTGATACAATGACTTCATCACATACCTTTTATAGTATAATGCAATTGTATGTAGTTATCACCCTCTATCCTCTCTCCTCCAACCACTACTAAAAACTGTTCAAGGTCAAGGGCTTTACCTTATGTATCTTTGTGTCCCCTATATTGCAGAATACCCATCCCATAGGTGTACTTGGGATAGGCAGCTTCTGACACTGCTCCCGAGATCTCTCCCTCTTGGTATTCAGGCCCTTGTGTGATCCTTTCCTCCTGAGTGGGGGTTGGGCCTGGTGACTCACTTCTAACAGGAGATGGGAAAACTGATGGGTTATCACTTCTGTGATAAGGTTACAAAAACCTGAGACTTCCATTTTGCTGGAATCTTCTTTTCCTCTAGCACACTCACTTTGTGACTCTGTGTGGAGAGCTCCATGTGACAAGGAACCAAGGGAAGCCTCCAGCCTAAGCAACTGAGACCTCAGCCCAACAGCCCTCAAAGAACTGGATCTTCAAACAACCACATAAGTGACCTAGAAGCAAATCTGTCACCAGTGCTCTTGAGATGGGTAAGCCTTATAAATGACCCAGAACCAGGCAGCAAAGCTTAGCTTAGCTGGGACCTCCACCCACAGAAACTGTGAGGTAATCAATGTTGTTATATAATATCAAGCTACTAAGATTTGGGGTAATTTGTTATGCTGTAATGGTATCCTCGGTCAGTATGTGATCCATGTTTATGCTTAAAACATGGATTTACAGTTTTAAGAAGATTGGTTCCTGATACTAGGAGAAAGGGCTTTTTTCCCCCAGAGTAATGGTGGCACTGCAGGGCAGCTATGGTTACACAAAAATATGTGGTTCCTAATAGGCAAAGGAATTCCCAGGACTCTGATGAGGTAACATCATGAGCACCTTCTGTGAGTAGGTCCTGTAAGATGCATCTTATGCAAAAGGTATTGGAGAAAATGATTTTCAAGCCTGTGGGCAGGTAGATGGATTGATGCCTTGGTATTTAAGTGTTCATTAAATGTTACAGAATTTTTGTTAAGCTTATTCAAAAAACATTCAAAAGCATATGCTGAGATTTGTGTAAACACACCTATTTTACCCTTGAATAATGAAGTAGGAAAACGATTTACAAAGAAGGATAAAACTTACATTCTAATGGTAGAAATTTTTAATACATAGCTATAGACAATGCCTTTGATAAAAGTAGGTCAGGGCTTGATATTAAGAGGATAATCAATGAAAGATAAGGAGATGGTATTCAGATTACAAACTCTATAATAATAGGATATAGTTACTGTCAGGCCTCTGAGCCCAAGCCAAGCCATGGCACCCCGTGTGACTTGCACGTATACACCCAGACGGCCTGAAGTAACTGAAGAATCACAAAAGAAGTGCAAATGCCCTGCCTTGCCTTAACTGATGACATTCCACCACAAAAGAAGTGAAAATGGCTGGTCCTTGCCTTAAGCGATGATATTATCTTGTGAAATTCCTTTTCCTGGCTCATCCTGGCTCAAAAATCTCCCCCACTGAGCACCTTGTGACTCCCACTCCTGCCCGCCAGAGAACAACCCCCCTTTGACTGTAATTTTCCTTTACCTACCCAAATCCTATAAAACGGCCCCACCCTTATCTCCCTTCCCTGACTCTCTTTTCGGACTCAGCCCACCTGCGCCCAGGTGATTAAAAAAGCTTTATTGCTCACACAAAGCCTGTTTGGTGGTCTCTTCACACGGACGCGCTGACAGTTACCTGATGGTTTTCCTAATGGAGATGGTAAAACCAGTATGGAAATACTAAATAAGTTAAGCCATGATGTACAATTAGTCCATAAAGTAACAATAGTACAAAAATGTAATTACACAAACAGATTTGCTGAATGCCTTATAGGAACAAGAGGTAGAATGGAGAATTTAAATAGGACACAGTAATATTTCCTAGAATGTGGGAAGAAGAAAGAGAGATCAGACTGTGTCTACATAGAAAGAAGTAGACATATGAGACTCCATTTTGTTCTATATTTGAGATGCTGTTAATCTCTGACCCTACCCCCAACCCTGTCCTTGCAAGAGACATGTGCTGTGGTGACTCAAGGTTTAACGGATTTGGACTGTGCAGGGTGTGCTTTGTTAAACAAGTGCCTGAAGGCAGTATGCTTGTGAAAAGTCATCACCATTCTCTTAATCTCAAGTACCCAGGGACACATACACTGTGGAAGGTCGCAGGGACCTCTGCCTAGGAAAGCTAGGTGTTGTCCAAGGTTTCTCCCCATGTGATAGACCGAAATATGGCCTTGTGGGAAGGGAGAGACCTGATCGCCCCCCAGCCTGACACCCGTGAAGGGTCTGTGCTGAGGAGGACTAGTATAAGAGGAAAGAAGGCCTCCTGGCAGTTGAGATAGAGAAAAGCATCTGTCTCCTGCCCGTCCCTGGGCAATGGAACATCTCAGTGTAAAACCCCATTGTGTGTTCTGTTTACTGAGAAAGGAGAAAACCGCCTTAGGGCTGAAGGTGGGATGTGCTAGCAGCAATGCTGCTCTTTATGCACTAAAAAGGTTTATGGAGACGTTTATATATGCATATCAAGGCACAGCACTTTTCCTTAAACTTATTCATGTCACAGAGATCTTTATTCATATGTCTTACTGCTGACCTTCTCCCTACTATTATCCTATTATACTGCCACTTCCCTTTTCTAAGACGGTAAAGATAATGATCAATAAATACTGAGGGAACTCAGAGACCATGCGGGAGCAGGTCCTCTGTATGCTGAGCACCGGTCCCCTGGGCCCACTTTTTATTTCTCTATACTTTGTCTCTGCGTCTCATTTCTTTTCTCAAGTCTCTCCTTCCACCTAACGAGAAACGCCCACAGGTGTGGAGGGGCAGGCCACCCCTTCACTAGAACAGATGGTAGAAGAAACCACGAACATGAAGATACACTGAATTGCACCCAGGCTTCTGCCTAGAGACAAATCCGGAAGGCTTGATAAGCCTCTAAGAAACAACCCCAGGACAATGTCGTGGTGCAAGAAAATCATCTAATTATTATCAAAACAAATGAATGAGCCGAGGAAAAGAGCAGTTGCATGCAAGAGAAACATACAAATCAATTATTTTCCTGTACACTGCTTAGAATTAGTTTTAAAATGTAATGTAGACAAAGATCTCATTCAATAGCAAAAAAACCCTTATGTTTCAAAAAACTAATGGAAATATAAAAGACATAAGAAAAAAACTACAGGACCTTATATGACAATTATCATAAATTAATCTATAAATCTAATTCAATACCATTGCAAATCTCACCAAGTTCCCTTCTATAGAATTTTAAAAATCTACCTTAAAAATAATGCTTAAAACTAACCAACAGGATTTTGAAAATGAATAATGATGTAGGTCTTGACCCTCTTAGGTATTAAAATCTGCTATAAAGTTACAATTAAAGAGGGAGGTGTTGGCATGAGAAGAAGCAAATAAATAAATGGTTCAGAATGAAGACTCAAAAAACAAAACCATATGCTTATGGGTATTTATATATATTAAGGGTCGTATATTAGTCAGGATAAGACAGACTTAGGCAGCAGTAAAAAAAAAAAACCCTAAAATTTCAGAGGCTTAACTCAAAAAGCCAAGTTCTCTTGTGCAAAATTGACCTTGGGACTAAGAGGCTCTCTAGGGAAGCTATAACTTGGGGATGGTCTACACAATACACATTGCTTAAATCTTGTATCTCTGCTGTCTCAACATGAAACCTTTTCCATGATCACAGAAATATAAAAGGCTGCAAGAAGCTTTTTGCTTTCGTAGTCCACAAGTAACACCTACCAATCCAGCTTGCAAGCCATTGGCCAGAACTAATCATAAGACCTAAAAGAAGGAAAAGATGGTCTACCATGGGAACTAAATATTGATGAACATAATAATGTTCACACATGATATTTCAAACCAGTGGGAGAAATTAGTCTAATATACAATAGTGTTAGAACAATTTCCTCTTCATTAAGAAAAAAAAGTATATCTCTACCTCAATCTATATCCAAAATAAGTTCTACATCCACTAATGAAAGAGCACAAACTTTAAAATGCTCTTGGAAAAGTTTTTGGAAAATAATTATATAATCTTCTAGTGGGCAAAGCCTTCCTACGTAACATATGAAACACAGAAGCTATAAAAGGGCTTTAGGAAATTTGCCACACAATTAAAAAAACATCAAGCAAAGTCAAACCAGGTGAAATGATCTGAGCTATAGACAGCACACAAAGGTTTAGTATTACTGAATTCAAAAAGTTCTACAAATAATTAAGAAAAAGATATTCAAGCCAGCTGGAAAATGAAGAATATTATAGAAGAATAAAAACAAATTACATCATGAATATGAAAAGCAGCTCATACATATTGCTGATCAGAAATATACATTTTATACCAATACAGTTTGTATATTTCACCAAAAATCATTCATTTAGCCAAAATCATGACTCAAAAATTTTTTTAAAGGCAAAAACCTTTACTCACTGATAGAGGGAAGATAGCTTTCCAAACAATCTGTCTTTTGTCTTTCCCTTCTTTTTTTTTTTTTTTTTTGGTGGTATATTTAAAAGCTTAAAAAATTTCATTATTATTATTATTATTATTATTATTATTTGAGATGGAGTCTCACTCTGTAACCTAAGCTGGAATGAATGCAGTGGTACAATCTCAGCCCACTGCAACCTCCACCTGCCAGGCTCAAGTGATTCTCGTACCTCAGCCTCTGAAGTAGCTGGGACTACAGGCATGTGCGACCAAGTCCAGCTAATTTTTTTTTTTGTATTTTAGTAGAGACAGGGTTTCACCATTTGGCTACCAGATGGGCCATTTAAACATTTATAAAGGGATTTCATTCAATTGTCATTTTTAATGCATATTTTCTGGTTGTACAAAAGCTTTCCCATGCAAGAGGGCTGATGTTATAATTGTAGATTATTATGCTATAATGTGTTTTTACCAGGTAAAGAAAGCTTTTTGTGGTTCACTGAGGACACCCCCTTTGCAATCTAGAGCCCAAAGATTGGATCTTCTGAAAACATCAGAGAAAGACTGTCCTTGCCACACTACAGCAAAACTTCGGGACCTTGGACTTTGGGTTTAGAATGTCACAACTGGGAAGAGTTCCTCCACATTCTTGGAACTGTATACCCATTGGAACCCTTAAGATAAAGCTAACCAGGACATTTTATCTCCAGAAGAAGATGGCATTCTTAATGTAAACAGCTTTTTCTGAAATCATGGATCAATACTTCTCTACTATCATGAAACCCTTATCTTTGAATTTTTTTTTTTTTTTTTTTGCTTATGCCTCTGAACAATAGAAGTGAAAACAGGGTCTATTATGTGCAATTATAGGGTATACTTTTGTTTGTGAAGGATTTTGCAGCCAGCCTTATACATGAATAACCTTATACTTTGATAGCTAATAAATGAAGACCCAATGTAGGTGAGAAACTTTACTGGTACATATATTGCCTCATAATCAGTCAAAACTCCAGTTAACCCACATCATGGGTTAAAGAGAACATTGTCATCAGGAGGCCTCCACTTTTCTAGCAGGCCATCATTTATTAGGTCCTTTTTCCATGGTTTGGAATAAGAGAAGCAATCATTCGAAATGTATCCTTTATGATATGCTCTATAGCAGATTCTACTGTAAAGGCTATGGTTACACAACAGAGTTTACATTCTCTTGTGGAAGTTATGCTAAATAATAGAATTAGCTAAACAGAAAAGTACCTGTGCAGCTGCTGGCACTTGTGGCCTATGGAGAAACACATCAAATGTAGATTATAAGACTTCAGTTCTAGGGGATTAATGAAAAGACCACATAATCATGTGAGTAGACTCTTCATCTAGCTCATTATTTAATCTATTTAATTTTAGGTGGTTTCGTTTATAGGGACCCTGGATAAGGAGCATACTCCAAACTGTTGATATTATCCTCCTGGTAGTCCTAATAATAGTCTTCCTAGTATGCTGTATTCTTTCAAAGGTTTTAAATGTTTGCATGCAGCCATCTCTAGAACATCAAATGGTCTCTCTTCAACTGGAATGACAAAAGCTGAAAGAGGACACCGTACATAACCTATGAATGATATGCTGAGACCAGAAACCCAAAATGATGTAACTGAGAGTGGCGCTAAGGCCCTACGTTTTGGTCACACTCTCACCTAAGTGACAACCTGGCCAAAAAGAGGGAATTGTTTTAAAACAAAATTATAGGAGGTCATTGTTTTGGACTGAGCTCATGCCCTAGGCCCCAGTAGACCAAACTAAACTAAAATTTTCATCAAATATTTGAAGGTGATTAAAAATTCTTCTCCCATTAACTAGTGGCCTGTAAAACTATCTCTGAATAAAGAAACTGGGGAATGATAGCAGTCTCAAAGTTAGGATTTGCATAAGCAGCAGCCAAAGCTCCTGTGACAAAGTACAGAAACGTCCTACCATTTCTCACTTATGCTAAAATGTGGTAGGTTCAAGTAAAAATCATGTTGGCTATTGTGAATGAGTAACAGCCATTCTTGGATTATATTAGTGGGGATTTTCACCAGAGAACACCAGTGGTTCTCAAGGAAGGGTGGGAGGTGACCTTGTTTCCCAGAGGACATTTGGCAATGTCTGCAGATATTTTGGTTGTCAGAACTTGAGGTGGATGAAATGTTACTGGCATCTAGTGGGTAGAGACCAAAGATGCTGCGAAATACCCTATAATGCACAGGACAGCATCCCACAATAAAAAGCTAAAATTTCAATAGAAACCTTGTACTATACCCAAATATTTGCACACATGTAGAATCACACAAGTGAAGAAACAGAGCACCACTGGCACCACTGAAGCCCCTCACATGGCCCTCCCCAGTCACAACACCCTCCATTCCCTCTGGAGGCGATCTCTGTCTCAACTTATGTGGCAATTGTTTTCCTACCCACATTTGTAGTTTTTCTGTCTCTGCATGTATCACTAAATATCAGACATGAGTATTGTCAGTCTCATATTTTATATGAATATAATTTTTAGAAGAATGTTATACTTTCATCAGATTTTCTTTAACATATTGCTTCTCTCATTCAACATTATGTCTGTGAGGCTTATGCATTTGATTGAATGTAGCTGTGGTCTCTTCTTTTAAATTGCTGTTTACTGTTGCATTGTATGAACAAAACATGACGTGTCCAATTTAATGCAGATAGATGTTTAGGTTGTTTCTAGGTTGAGTCTACCAAAGACAATGCCACTATAACTATTGCTGTACATGAACCTTGGGACAGACGTGGACCAGTTGTTCTACATTATTTACATAGGCTAGAAATACTAAATTCTGAGGTGTGTGTATTTTCAGCTTTACTAGATAGTGTTGAATTATTTTCCAAAATTGTACCGATTTATACTCTTATGAGCATTCTATGAGAATCCCTGTTAAATGACATCTCCAATATTTGCTATTGTCAGATACTATGTCTACCAATCCAGTGGGTCTATATCTTATTGGGATTTTAATCTAGTTGTCTGATCACTAACAAGATTGAGAATTTTTTTTTTTTTTTGAGACGGAGTCTCGCTCTGTCACCCAGGCTGGAGTACAGTGGCCAGATCTCAGCTCACTGCAAGCTCCACCTCCCGGGTTCACGCCATTCTCCTGCCTCAGCCTCCCGAGTAGCTGGGACTACAGGCACCCGCCACCACGCCTGGCTAATTTTTTGTATTTTTTAGTAGAGACAGGGTTTCACCGTGTTAGCCAGGATGGTCTCCATCTCCTGACCTCGTGATCCGCCCGTCTCGGCCTCCCAAAGTGATGGGATTACAGGCTTGAGCCACCGTGCCCGGCCTTGATAATCTTTATAAATGTTTATTAGCCAATTTCTTGTCTTTAATAAAGGGCTAGGTAATTGTTATTCTCATTTTGTTCTACTGGGTTGTCTTTTTTTAATTGTTTCGTAGCATTTCTTTGTATATCTTGGAAATTCTTTGCCAGTTATATGTAGATTTCTTTTCAATAATTTTATGGTATCATTTTGATTGATAAATTTCTTAAAGTTTTTAATGTGTTTACCTACACTTTTCTTTTTGTTAGTACCTTTTGTGTTCTATTTAAGACTTTTTTTTCTTAATGTAAGGCTACAAAGCTACTTTTCCTATATTATCCTTAAAAGTTTTCCACTTGTGCCTTTATTTTTTTAGGCCTTTACACTCCTTAATTTTTTAATACTGTGAAGTAGGAGTGCAATTTCATCTTTTCTCAAATGGGTCCCCAATTGTCCCAGAAATACTTAACGAACTGTGTTAACTTTCCCTAGTGATCTACCACTCTGTCATAGTCTATTGGTACACATGTAATTCAATTTATTCAATTTCTGAGTTGTCTGTTCTGTTTCATTGAACTATTTGTCTTTCCTGTACTAACACCATACTGTTTTAATTTGTATGTTTCATGGCACATCTTGATATCTGATAGATTAAATTGTGCCCCTTTGTCTATCTTTTTTGTTAGTTCGTTGGAGGTTCTTGTTTTTCTATTTTTTCATATACATTCTAGAATTATTTCATTTTAGCTAATCCTAAAATCAAACAAACAAAAATTGCTTATTAGTTTTATTGGGGTTATATCGGTTATATAAATTAAGGTAGAGTATTCCTTTTAATACACCTTATCTAATGTCTTTCATTAAAGTTTTATATTTTCTTTATATAGCTTATACAATTATTTGTCACATTAACTATTCAATTTTTAATTCTATTTTAAATGATATTTTTATCATTTTTTTCAAACTTTATTTCTGGTACATAAAAATACAAATGTTTTTGTATATGTATATACGTTTTGTAAACACCAAACTTGCTAAACTCTTACTGACTTTTAAAAAATTGTCTGAAGCTTTGTGGCCAGAAGAGTTCTAAGATGATCCCTAAGATTTCCGCCCTCTGGTGGACACTCCCTTTGCATGTGGACAGGGCCTGTGAGTATATGGGATATCACTCCATGAATAGGTTTAGCTGTGTGGCGAAGATAAAAGGATTTTGCAGAAGTGATTAAGGTCTCCAATCAGCTAACTTTGAGCTAATCAACACGGGCTTATTCTGGACAGGCCTGGTCTAATCAATTGAGAGCTCTTAAGGAGTGAATGGGCTCTTCCTGAAAAAAGAGCTTCTGCTAACCTTGAAAAAGCAAGCAGCCACCCTGGGAACTGCTATGGAGAGAGCTGAGGACCTCAGTCCTACAACCACAGAAAATTATTTCTGCCAGCAACATGAATGAGGTTGGAAAAGGTCCCTGAGCTCCAGCTGAAAACACCCAGGTCAACTCAAGTCATGAGCAGAGAATGCTGTTATATTCTCCTTGGCTTGGGGCCCATAAACAATGAGATTATAAATGTGTGGTTTTTAAGCCATTAGGTTTGTGGTAACTTGTTACACAAGCCTCTTTTAGATTCTTTACATACACAAATATATTAGAAATGAATAGAGCCTTCCTTTCCCATCTTTATACCATTTACTTATGATTCTTCCTTTACTGCTTTAAGACCTCTAGTACAAAGTTGACTAGAAAAGGTGGTAGTGGCATTGTCTAGTTCTGTATATCAAAGGGAAGATTTTCAATGTTTTGATGTTAAGTATGACATTTACTGTAGGTTTTTCATAGATACTCTTTAATCAGATTAAGCAATTCTTGTCTATCCCTAGAATTATTGTCAGGAATAAATGTTGACTTTTATCAAACACTGTTTCTGCACCTTTTAAAAATACCATATTTTTTCCTTCAAATGGTTACTGTATTGAATTATATTAGCAGACATTCTAATGTTAAAGTAACCTTTCATTCCAGAGAAAAGGAGATGAGAATAGCAGTTTAGTTATAATGCTGTATCCCATTTGTAAATTGTTGGATTCTGTTTGCCAATATTTGGTCTGAGATTTTTGCATTATGTTAATGACTGGAAATGAGTCTTAATTTTCCTTTATTTTTCTGGCTTCTTTGTGTTTTGATATCAAGAATATGCAAGTCTCATGCAATAAGTTCTATGGAAGATTTGAGTAAGATTGCATTTTTTTTTCCTTACATGTGTTATAGAAATGAGTGGTAAAATATCTGAAAATGGAGGACTACTGAAGAATTGAATATGGTTTCTTCAAGTTGTAAAGAAAAATATGCTAAGTATGCTAACACTTAGAAACACTCAGAAGCACTCAAATATAGCAAGCTAAAGTTGTTTAATCAGTTAACCACTTTTGTAGAAACATATCTGCAGAAATGGGATGAGACTATAAATTAGTGTTTCCTGAACATATTTCACTATCAAACACTTCTTCAATTTTAGTTTGTAAAATAAAGTGTATTTTGTTGATTTAAAACTTTCTTCTTTCAGTCAAAGATCCAAGACAAAGAATTTGTTTAGTCTAGCATTTTATAAACATGAAATCCTGAATATGACAAATGAATGCTGAATTTAAATATTTAATCAGCATACATCAGTTTGTTAATGAATGCTGCTTATGTATTAAAGCTCAGATTTTGCATTCATGATGCATAAAGAATTATAAACCATGTGGTTTCATACTGATGCAAGAAAAATACAATGCCACACTCAAAAGTAATCTCAAAATACTTGCATTTCTCAAGTCCTTTGAAAGGGACGCTTAAGCCACATAGTGCTTCTTAAAATAAATAAATAAATAAAAATAAAAATAAAATTCGGTTTCTTTTCCTACCCAATACCTTCTACAGCAAAGCTCTTCTTAAGTCTTTCTGTAATACATGCATACATACACACACACACACACCCCTAAAAAACGTAACACTTTTCTTAGACCTTGGCCTCTTGTTCCTCTGTTCCTTCAGCAAGAGCCACTGAAGTTACACACTCACTCAAGGATGGGAGAGAAGAGACTGAAGAAGACAAAACAGGCTTCACTTTGGCAGCCAAGTTGAAGGCTGGAAACACTGATAAACATGAGCCTCGTGGGCTTCCTATTATGCATGGATAGACCACACCATTTATAAAGGTGAATTATGACACGCTAACAAGAGCAACTGTGAGTACCCAGTTTGGCAAATTTTGCTTGTATTTCTGAAGATTTTCTGGATTATTTTTTCCTCTTGATTAATTTTGTCTTTGGTAATACACCTACCAATTTTCTATGGACAAGTAGGTTTCCAAGAAACGTGATTTCCACAATATGTACTGTTTTTTAAAGCATCATTTAGTATTTGGACATCTTTTTAAATTACTTCCTTCAAATCACTATCTTTTAGGAGACTTAGAAATGTCCTTGTTGGGCCGGGCGCGGTGGCTCAAGCCTGTAATCCCAGCACTTTGGGAGGCTAAGATGGGCGGATCACGAGGTCAGGAGTTCGAGACCATCCTGGCTAACACGGTGAAACCCCATCTCTACTAAAAAATACAAAAAACTAGCGGGGCGAGGTGGCTGGCGCCTGTAGTCCCAGCTACTCGGGAGGCTGAGGCAGGAGAATGGTGTAAACCCGGGAGGCGGAGCTTGCAGTGAGCTGAGATCGGACCACTGCACTCCAGCCCGGGCAACAGAGCCAGATTCCGTCTCAAAAAAAAAAAAGAAATGTCCTTGTTGAAGATGTACTAAAAAATAAAATTTGTAGGTGCAGCATATAGCCCAGTGTCAACCATATAAAAAATATGTGAATATTGTTTGTGGCTTTAATTCATCACGGGCCTTTATGACTTTTAGTCATGTGAGTTTATATGAATAACTTATGTCATAGATATCTCATAAGTTCATATTTGCAAATGATCAGCTGAAGTTTTAGTAAGAAGAGCATAGTAAAATAAGTTGTAGTTAATTTATTGACAGAAATTAAAGTCATAGCTCACCCTCTATTGCTAATGAAAACTATTTTGTAGTCTCCAAAATACAAGATTTAGAATATATATCAAACATTTCCACTTGTTAATATAGGATTCTATTTCAAACACTGTGAATTCATGAACAAGTTAAGAGAGAGAATGTAGGGTTATCATGGATGTTCTGAAGTGGATTGTTCACTCTTTGATAATTTATCGAGCTACATGCTTGTGGTTTGTATACCTTCCAATATTTGTATTTTACTTTAATTAAAGTATTTGAAATTCGTGTTGTTGAAGTTTATTAACATATAATGTTGATCATTTAGGAAATTAAAATAAATAGGTTATAAAATAGCACATTTAGTGTGATACCATGTTGGAAAAATATATGTTTAATCAGAAAGAAAAAATAGTTGAAAGGTATGCACGAACAGTTTACTAGTGGTTAATGAAACTAAAAGGTTTCCTAGTGGCTAACAAAAAGTATTGTAGTGTGTTCTGTAGCTAATACAGTTTGTAGTCATTTCATTTTTTTTTTTTTTTCTTTTTTTTTTGAGATAGGATCTCTGTAATCTAGGCTGGAGTGCTGTGGCATGATCTCGGCTCACTGCAGCCTCTCCCTCCTGAGGTCAAATGATTCTTCTGCCTCAGCTTCCTGCGTAGCTGGGACTATGGGCATGTGCCACCATGCCAGGATAATTTTTTGTATTTTTAGTAGAGATGGTTTCACCATGTCAGCCAGGCTGGTCTCAAACTCCTGACCTCAGGTGATCCACCCACCTCAGCCTCCCAAAATACTGGGATTACAGGAGTAAGCCGTCACACCCAGCTCAGTTTGTAGACATTTCTACATCAGGACACAAGGAGCTTCTTCATTTTTTAGTGGCCTCTATGTATTTATGACTAATTGAATCAATTTTCCATTGCTAGCATTGAGGTAGTTTCTAAGCTTTTACTCCTGTAAACAATGTTGGAAGGTAAATCTTGTACATATACTGTATTGCATATTTGTAAGTACATCTGTAGAATAGTTTTCTAGAGGTAGAATTGCTGACTTCAAGGAAATATGCATCTTAATTTTGACAGCCAGGTGCTCTATAGCAATGGTGCTCCATGGAGTTTGTCTCAGTTTATGCCCCTGTAAGCAATGTATGAAAGTATCTGTTTCCATGCATCTTTGCTAATGAAGTTTGTAGTCACCTCATTTGTCTCTGAAACTTAAAGCAAAATATGTAAAAAGCACAATGACAAATATTTTGGTAGTATTATAAGTGATTCACTCTCCTTTTGTCTTTTCTTTTTAGCTTTTTTAAGATTTTCAAATTAACAGGAGAAAAAATCAAATTATAGACCAATATTTATACTATACCACCACTGGTGTAAAAAGGGTTAGGAAAAGAATAAAAGTATGTACGTATGTTTGTATGTATATGCGTAGACATCCTTTCGGAGTCCAGGTAACACACAGACTGTCACGAATCAGAGACATATTTCCCTACAGCATGCTTTGTTTCAGAATGGCAACTGCCTACACAATCAAAAAGCTCAGATGCAGCAGAGAGGCCTGGGGAGTCATGGTGGCTCCACAGGTGCTGTCACCTAGAAAGTCTTTCTTTTGGTGAAATTACAGAACTGTGAAGCATTTCCTTTACAGACCTGGATACTGCCCAGGCCCAGCCTACTTTAACTCCTAGGAGTTCCCCCTCCTCAGAGATTCTGAGTTCTATTTACTATGGGCTACCCTAAGCCAGGAATGCCTTCTAATGCCCCTTCAGAGACAATGCCTCTTCCTCCTATAAATATCAGTTAAATCTGTTTATGTTGAGGTCCAAATGACTGGGAAGTTAGACCAGATTCCCTGCCTTTCCCCTGGGGACATGCTCCCTGAAGAAAAAAAAAAAAAGTGAGTGGATTTCACGTAGCCAACTTAATGCTTCCTTCTAGAAGGATGCACAACAGCATTTTAGGGATGCAGGAGAGCTGAGATCAGGATAAGATGGAGATTTTAAACTGAATATTTTTTTGGGCCATGTAAGTGAATTACTTATTTTAAAATGATTACATAACTATAATTAACAAAAGTAATAAAGTAGATGCCTGCAATTTATAACCAATACCACATGATATTTCTGGATTCCAATTGTATCTATATTCATGGAAAATGCTTCTATGCATGGCTAATCTAATTTTGGTAATGGAGTATGTGGCATATAGAAGATTGGGACCGAGGAGGAGAATGTGACAAGATTAAAATCCTTGGGAACATTATAGATTCTTGGGTTTGGGTTTTGGATCTCTGCCTAATCAAAGCCTTTTTTTTCCTCCTGAAATATATTAGTAGATATTATGTGCTTTTTGAATGTATTAATGACATTACCATTTTTAAGTTTGTCCATTGTATATGTAATTGTGCTTTCTGAAATAATGGAAAGGCTTCAGTACATTACTATATTAATCCTGTCTTTGTTACTTTATGACCTTAAGAAAGACATAACTTCTTTGTCTCGGGTACAGATATAGTATGGGATGGTGAGGAAAGCCAGACAGACCTAGGATTTAGGCTGGACTTGGCCTGCCCTTGCTATTTATGTGACCCAACTTTTCTGAGTTTCACTAACCTGATCCCCATCTGTAAAATGGGAATATCAGTGCCAACTCTTTTAGTCTATGTTCCCTAGAAAACAAAGCCTATGGCCAGGATGAAAGCATCAATATTTAATTTGGGGGTAGGAGGGCAAAAATCTGGAACAGTAAGTAAAGGAAAGAAGAAACATGAGGCAAAAGGATATAGAGAAACATGGTAATCAGCAGCTGTATCCACTGGGCACAGGATTTCCTGGATGGCTAAAAAGATAATCCATGAGTCAAAAGAAGAAAAGGGAATACAATTGGCTGAGCTTCACACATCTCTTTCCCACTGGCCAGAGTTTGCTTCCATGGACTCTACCTCCCTGCACCTTCTAGTGACACCCTTTGGCCCCTCAGTTGCATCTTGGAATGCCATATGCCAAGTCCTGTGCTGTGACATTTCACTGAAGTCCTTGAGTGGCTGGAGGAGCCAGAACTCCCAATGGGTCTGCCTGGCTGCTTTGTGGTGGCCAAAAGGGAAGTTCCGCATTCATGGGACAAGTAACCATCAGCCCCAGGAGGTGTGCAGAGCAGAGTTGGCATTGTGTGGAAGTGGCTGAGACAGAGAGTAGCTAAGGTTCTGGAAGGTGGTTGGTGCCCAGAGAATTGTGGACATGTATAATAATATTTGCATCTGGTATACCCAGCTGGCTTTGTGTGTGTGCATAATGGCTAAATAAAGTAAACTATTTCATACCTCATCTGTAGAGGTGCTCAACAATACTAGTTCCCTCAAATGGTGTTTGATGAGAGGCCATGTATACAAAGCAGTCACCAAATGCTGAAGGAGCGAAGAAACCAAAGAATCAGGCAAACAACTCTAGTTTATTGGTAAAAGATATTTTATTGGGGGAACTTACAGACTGAAGCAGTGGTCTTGGGCAGCCACAGGACAGGTATATCTCTGCGTCTTTACTCCCAGACCCAGGACTCATATGCCATACAGATATGTATAAATGCTCTGTACAAGGCAATTAAAGACAATCTTCCAGAACCGGCAAGAATACTATGTGCATCATAGCCTATAATTTGTGCAGTAACATCAAGGATGACATGTTCTTAACTAGGGACAGTAAATAAAGTAGGAATCAGGAGGTATTCACAGGACTGGGGTCAATCAGAAGTCAACATGGTGGATTAGCCTCCGGGATGCAGTTACCTTTGTCTCCACAAATGGATACAACAGCTTTTGTAATTATTTACTAAGGATATAATTAAAACTAAGAATATATTAGGTAAGTTTTCTTTGAACGTTCCAGAAAACTCCTCCAGTAATCACCTAGTTTTAATAATTAGCAATGTTTTCTGCACCTCCATCTTTATTGCAGCACTATTCATAATAGCCAAGATATGGAATTAATCTAAGTGTCCATCAACAGATTAAGAAAATGTGGTGTATGTATACACAATGGAATACTGTTCAGCCATAAAGAAAGATGAAATCTTGTCATTCAAAGCAATATGGATAAGCCTGGAGGACATATGCTAAGTAAAATAAGTCAGACATATGCTAAGAAAAATAAATACCATATGTCCTCACTCATATGTGGGAGCTTAAAAAAGCTAGGCTCATAGAAGCAGAGAATAGAATTGTGGTTATTAGAAGCTGGGAAAGGTAAAGGGTAGAGGAAGGGGAGAGAGAATGGATACAAAATTACAGCTAGATAGTAGGAATGAGTTCTAGTGTTCCAAAGCACTGTAGGGTGCTATAGTTAACGATAGAGTGCATGTTTTCAAATAACTAGAAGAGGATTTTGAATGTTCTCAACATAAAGAAATGATAAACATTTGAGGCAATGGATATGTTAATTACCTTGATTTGATTATTACGTATTGTGTATAGGTATCAAAATATACTATACACTGCATTGACACAATTATTATTCAATTTTAAAAAAGGAATAATAATTAGCCATATTGTTATTCTTGCTTTGTTAATATCTCCCTTCACATTGTTTTTGCTACAAATTTTAAAGCAAATTCTTGGTATAATAGTTTTTTAACAACAAAAAATTCAGAACTTATTACTAACAAGGACTTTTTTTTAAAAAAGTAAAATCACGTTGGTATTATCGTATCTAGTAAAATGAACAAAATTTATTCAAGATTTGGGGGATTTTTTGTTTTGTTTTGTTTCGTTTTATTCTTCACAGATAATGTCTTCCTATCAGTGCAGAAATTGATGATCACAAGGGAGGAGAAATGTACCAGGAGAGCAGACAGTATAAAAGGCATCTCTACTGCCTTCTCTTTCCCTCCTTTTTCTACCTCCTTTACCTGTGGTTCCATCTCAGCCTGCTGAGCCACCACCGTCTCTTCAACCACAATTGACTCTTTTGCCTCCACTAAATGCTGCTTATGTGGCTCCTGTCCATTCAGCTCCCATGATCGCCACCTCTGCCCCTTTTCACTTCACTTTTCCACTGGTGTAACTTTCACATTTTGGCTGCCAATTCGACTACACAGTCACTTAGCTTCAGAAGATCAAGTAATCTCATTACCTACAAGAGACTTTTAAGCCTAGTCAGGTCCATCTACTACATATGAGAAGACACTCAGGTTTGGGAAAGTTAAACACATTATTCAGCTCTCCCAATTAGATATGTAAGATTATATTTTTTTCTCTCATGTAGATTTTTTGCTTGAATCCAGCACTTTAGCCCCTCAATATCATGTTAAAGCTTGGCTTTGTCCTTGTATAGATATTCTTCCTAGCTTAGATTCATCAAAAATTTTTTCTAAGCCTGCCTTTTATATTTTCAATCAGGATTTGTTAAGAATATTCAGAAGCGGCCGGGCGTGGTGGCTCAAGCCTGTAATCCCAGCACTTTGGGAGGCCGAGACGGGCGGATCACGAGGTCAGAAGATCGAGATCATCCTGGCTAACACGGTGAAACCCCGTCTCTACTAAAAAATAAAAAAAAAATTAGCCGGGCGAGGTGGCGGGCGCCTGTAGTCCCAGCTACTCCGGAGGCTGAGGCAGGAGAATGGCGTGAACCCGGGAGGCGGAGCTTGCAGTGAGCTGAGATCCGGCCACTGCACTCCAGCCTGGGCGACAGAGCGAGACTCCATCTCAAAAAAAAAAAAAAAAAAAGAATATTCAGAAGCCTAAAGTGCTTAGTCCACCTGAGACCTTTTTTGAGATACCATCTGGTCATTGGTTCTGATGGTTCAGTCCGAATTACTTCATGCTATCACCCCGGTTTCTTAAACATGTCTTCTAACTGTTGATATGATCAGGTTATAAGGTTGACACATTGTGTTTTGTTGATGTGCCTATAAATTTTAGCAATAACAGATCCTCTTTCCATACCCCACCATTCGATATCATTTATGTTTTGAAGAAATGTGCCAATTTGTCCTGTAGAAGTTTCTCATTTTTAATTAATATCATGTCGTCAAATTCACTTTCATCTTTAACTCCTGGCAACTATGACCTGTTATTGGTTGGTACGGTTTGGTTTAACAGACTCATATAAATGGAATCATAATAGGTAGCGGTTTAAGTCTGGCGTGTTTCACGTAACATAATGTGTTTCAGATTCATCCATGCTGCTGTGCGTATCAGTAGTGTGCCGAGTATACGCCAGTGCTTGTGTATCTATTCTCTAGTTAAGGAACACTTAGTTTATTTCTAGTTTTTGGCAATTGTGAATAATGCTACTACATACATTTGCATAGAGGGTAATTGTGAATAATGCTACTACATACATTTGCATAGAGGGTTTGGTGTGAATTTAGGTTTTCATTTGATTTGAATGGGATTTCTGTGTCAGATTGTAAAGGCATGTTTAACTTTATAGAAAACTGCCAGTAGGAAGTACCATTTTGTATTCTCATGAGCAATTGAAGGAAAATTTGAGTTGTTCTACATCCTCATCGGCAATTGGAATTGTCGGGGTTTTATTTTGTTTTAGTATTTTAGTTATTGTGATAGGAATATATATATAAAGGACTATTATTCTAGCATAAGAATGAAAGGATGGACACGTGGGGCAACATGGATGAAAAAGCATTATGCGAAGTGAACTAAGCCAGAAGACACAAAAGGACAAATACTGTAGGATTTCACCTTTATGAAATAGCTACAGCAGGCAAATTCATAAAGACAGAAAGTAGATTAGAGGTTACTGGGGCTGGGGAAAAGAAACTAGAGGTTATTATTTGATGGGTATACAGTTTCTATTTGGGGTGATACAAAAGTCTTGCAACTAGATATTGGTCATAGTTGCACCACATTTTGAATATAACTACTGGTGCTGAATTGTATACTTAAAAGCTATTCAAATGGCAAATTTTGTGTTATACATATAACCACAATTTAAAAATAATTATAAAAATCTAAAAACAAAAATATATTTTTCAGATCAATTTTGATCAATTTTAGGAAGACAGTAAAATGAAATAATTATTGCCCAGGCCTGGTGACTCATACCTGTAATCCCAGCACTTTGGGAGGCCAAGGGGGGCGGATCACTTGAAGTCAGGAGTTTGAGACCAGCCTGACCAACATGGTGAAACCCCATCTCTACTAAAAGTACAAAAATTAGCTGAGCGTAGTGGCAGGCGTCTTTAATCCTAGCTACTCAGGAGGCTAGGCAAGAGAATCACTTGAACCTGGGAGGTGGAGGCTGCAGTGAGCCAAGATCATGCCACTGCACTCCAGCCTGGGTGACAGAGGATACTCTGTCTCAAAAATGAAAAAAAAAAAAAATTGTTGAGCATTCTAAGGTTTCATGCACTGTTGGACTGCACTATCAAGATTGTATTCATAGGAAAAAGAGAAAAAGGATTATAGGAAGAAGTGGGAGACGTTCACTGCATTTTGATGACATTGAATTTGAGATTGTTACAGGCTATTGGTAATATGATTCCATGCAATGGAGAAATCTGTTTGAAAATCATTAGCATTTAGTGTTAGCTGAAAAAATTAGCATGATAATTAAAATATTGAGATGATTTTAGGAAAAGTTAGCCTCTTCTCCCAGTCTAATAAATTTGGTTACATTATACAAAAAAAAAATCAGATGGAAAACAGCTCCCTTCCTAACAGTAGTCATAATTCTTTTCTTGACTTTTCTCAAAATGGAAAAATTAGAGTCAACATTGTTGTGCCACTTCATAGCAACAATCTAATTTGGTTTTCTTTTGTTTATTGCCAAAAACTTAATTAGATACATAATCCAGGGTCATTATTTGTCTATTAACTCCAAGGGACAATGGGCTTTTGAAAGCTGCTTTAGAGAATTAACTTACGTGCCCTTGTGCTTTCTGTGTAAGTGGGGATTGTTGCTAAGACCCCTAGATACATATCGCCAGAAAAGATTAACGGGCTTTACCCTGGAATGACCTCACTGTGATAGCATCCCAAGCCAAGGTTCAAATGAGGTAACACAGGAGAAAACCTTGGTATAGTTTTAAGCTCTATATAAGTGTTATTTTTTGTTGTTATTATTATTGTTATAATAAAATTAGGCTGGGTCAGTGGAACAGCTTGTATCTTTAGCAAAACCATCTTAAAAGGAAACTTAGTCGTGTGAAGACTTTATGTGTGTGATACTAGCAGGTTTCCCGAAGGACTAAATGTCTCTGACATAGTTTCTTAACTAGTACCTAAACAGACTGCGCCATTAGTGTATTGAGGGATCTTCAGCCTCAGCAATAATAACATTTTGGATCAGATAGTTCTTTGCGTGGTGGGTTGTTCTGTGCATTGTAAGATGTTTACTAGCATCCTTGGCCTCTACCCTCTAGATGCCAGTTCCACCTCTCCAGTCCTGACAATCAAATACATCGACAAATATTGACAAGTATTTCCTAGGGGCCCAAATTGCCTCCTGCTGAAATACCCCTGTAGACACTTAAATCTTGTCTCATTTATAACAGAGATAAATAGTGTTCAAGAGCAACGCTCCAATTGTTATGTAATTGGACTATTGACCTCCAGAGATGCTGAATGAGAGATGCTTAACTACTGAAGAGCAAGGAAGTTGTTCAAAGTGCAGCAGTTGATACCAGAACACCTATCAGCACAGGGTGCAATTGGAGCAATCTAATGGAGCTATTATGTGGGGTGATTAAGTAAAGATTTTCTCACCACTAGAGGCATCTGTCCTCTCTGCATCTACAGTCTCATTCTCAACCTCACCACTCTCCCAACAGGCCAGAGCCACGATACCAGTGTCATAGAATTGGTCATTCCCAGGGGTAAAAGGGTGGAGTTCCCCCACCCCCACCCGCAACTAAGGTAGAAATGAGTAACATTTATTTATCATTTTAAAAAACAGTTTCTGAAAAACTGACAGAACGTTAGGGTGACCAAAAACTCTAAACATTCAGTTCTCTAATGCTGACAAACAAACATGCTACACATTTACGAGGTGATATATAAGGTATTTAGGAAGTCTTTTATTTTGTTGCTGCTGCTGCTGTTTTTAAAGTACAAATGCGGAGTTCAGCTTAAGGTGCGTGAAAACTGAGCAGCCTTTTCTTTATTGGTAAGTAAAATAACAAATAGAAGGTAACTAAACAAGAGAAAACATGTTTAATAAATATACACCCATAGATATAGACATAAGTTTTATTTTTAAATAATTTTAGACTTACAGAAATGTAAAAATAATATATGTATAGTTCCCATGTGGCCCCTCATCAGTTTCCTCTGATGTTAACATCTTGTAATCATCAACACAAGGATAGTAACATTGATACAATATTATTAACAAAGTTACCTTATTTGAAGTTCACCAGTTTTTCCGGTAGTGTTTGTTTTTCTTTTCCCAAATCTAATTCGAGGTCCTACATTGCATTTAGTTGTCATGTCCACTTGGTCTCCTCCAATATTCAACATTTCCTCAGTCTATCCTTGTTTTTATGGTCTTGGCAGTTAGGCAGTTCCTCCATTTGGGTTGATGTGATTTTTTTCTCAGGATTAGGTTGAGGTTCTGCATTTTCGGCAAGAATACCACAGATGTGATGCTGTACCTTTCTCAGTGCAGCCTATGAGGTGGTTCATGAATAAAATGTGTCATATTATCAGTGAATGTTATCCTTGTTCCCTTAGTGAAGGTGGTTCCTGCCAGCTTCTACACTGTAATGGTAGTATTTTTCCATTTCTATTTTATTAATATCTTGGGGAAGACACTTTGAGACTATGCATATATCTAGCTTCTCAAACTTTTGCCTACAAATTTTAGTATTTTATCAGCGGATCTTGCCTACGACCATTATTTTTCTGGTACTTGCCTAGAAAAATTGTCCATTTCCTTCATTCCTTCTACATTCATTAATTAGAATTCTTCTCTAAGTAGAGCTTTCCACATGCCCACCCTCCATTTATTTGTGTCTTCCAATAATTACTCTCTCAGCATGAGTGCATGGATATTTCATAATTCTCTGGGTGATAATTCAATTCTATCATTATTTGTTTAGTTGTACAGATTGTCCTAGTTTGGCTGTTGAGTGCCTTTTCCAGTTGTGCCTGTGTCTATGTGACACGCCCACATCCTTTTCTGAGCATCTCTTGTCTTCTGGCACTTTCAGAGGTTCCAGGTTCATCTTGTATTTTTAAAATTAAATCTTCTTTTTTAATTTTTTTTAATTTAAAAATGCATGTTGAAAGGGTTTTCATGCAGTAAATAAAAAGACTAGAATTTACAAAAGCCAAGTAATTATCCTAAAAAAACAAAAATCGTAATTTTGAGGCTGGGTGTGGTGGCTCATTCCTGTAATCCCAGCACACTGGGAGGCTGAGGTGGGCAAATCACTTGAGGTCAGGAGTTTAAGACCAGCCTGGCCAACATGGTGAAACCCCATCTCTACCAAAAAATACAAAAGTTAGCTGGTGTGGTGGTGCACGCCTGGAGTCCCAGTTACTCAGGAGACTGAGGCGGGATCGCTTGAACCCAGGAGGCAGAGGATGCAGTGAGCTGAGATCATGCCACTGCATTCCAGCCTGGGAGACAGAGTGAGATCCCGTCTCAAAATAATAGTAATAGTAATAATAATAATAATAATAATAATAATTTTGAAGGAGAAGTGGTAGATCTGGGGAGGAAAATATGAAGAGAACCTACAGAAGGGGAGTGCAAATGGTATGTGCAAGGAACAGGTGAATCTGGGAAGAGGAACAAGAGAGCAGAGAGAAATAATTTTTACAAAATTTTAAATATCACTAAAGCACAGTAAAGTAAAAAAGAAAATTAACCAGAAAAGGGAAGTACACTGATGTTTTACAGCAAGGAGTAATTTAAATCTGAGTTAATATAATATTTGGGCCTTTTATATAATATTATAATTAACATTCATTTGCACTATGATAACATTTATGAAAATGTGAGGAAATATCCAAGATTTCGATCTTGGATTGCTCAGGGTCTTTTGATTTTAGAATTTGTTAAATTTCTGGATGGCTTCCTTCTCTGAGATAAAACTAGATTTTTTTTTTTTTTTTTAGTGAGATAAGGGGAGAAAAATGATCAGAAGACTTTGTAAGCCCTTTCCTCCTTATCCATTACAATGCCAAGCCTTGGTTAGCCATTACCTGTTGTGGTTTTGGTCCCTTCCCTGAAGGTAGTAATCTTAAGTTCTAACTCTGGGCTTGAGCTGGTGTTGATCCCCCTAGTCGCCAGGGAATGCTGACTCCTGAGGTGGCTCTGCCCCTCTAACCATGTCCCTGCTGTTTCCACAGAAGCTCTGGGCTAGACAAGTTCTCCTTAGGGTAGGAATTGTGGGCTCCGGATGAAATCCTGTCCCGTCAGAAACAAAGAAATGCTACAGGGCATAATAATAAAAACGAAAGTCCTGGAACAGACTTGGCTGCACTTCCAGTCAGTGGGGAAATGATGGCTTTTGTACTAGAAGATGTAATGTTACTAAAACTGGATAAACAAAGTCGGATTTCTTCCTCACACTATATGATCAAAAAACTGAGTGTGAGTAGGTAACGATTTTTTAGGAAGTACTAAAAAATAAAAAGACACAAATAAAAATTGCCTACAACAAAATTGTGAGTTCCTGTTCAACGTAGGACATCATAGACAATTTTTGGGAGAAGTTAAATGTTCTTTCAAAAATGTTAAGATATTATTATCAATAATATCCAAAGATATAAAGAAAAGAGTAGGTACCCAATAGAAAAATGGGCAAAATATATGAATAAGGAATTCGCAGTAGGAACAAAAATGGCTAATAATTATATGAAGATAGACTTTACCATGCTGGAAATCAGAAAAATGAGATGTAACAATAAGGACTTTGGCAAAAAGAATCCCCCACAGGCATATATATCAAATATTGGTAAGGCTGTGGGGCAATGGGAAGCCCCTCTGCACTCAGGGTAGGAGCCTGGACAGTGTAGTATACTGAAGACAAATCATTACTTTGTGAAATCATATCTGTAAAATCTCTACAATTTACAGATATGAAAATCCCTGAGAATATAAACCAGGAAAATTCCTGCCTAAGGGTCATATACAAAGGTGCTTATGTAAACATTACTTGTGGTACCAAGAGGAGGAGGCAACCTGCTTTTCTACCACTAGAAAAAATGGGAACAAAAAAGTGGGAATACTATGTACACACTAGTCACAAATAACTGGAAGTAGAAACAGTAAGGGGAAGAACCTAAGAAGAGTTTAGGTGAAAACAAATAAGAAACTGAATGAAATTGAGAGTGAAACAGTGGGGGAGGGGAGAGTGTAACAAAATAGAGGGGCTTTGTGTAAAACAAAGATCGTGTCCCAAGAATTGAGATATGTGATTATTTTAACTCCGAACCCTGTAAACCCAAACCTAACATTTCTGCGTTTTTTCCTCTGTGCAGATATGCAACTTGTTTTATTTAATCTGTGTGTTACTTCTGTGATGAATGAACATTAAGGTCAAGGCAAAAATAATTTTATATCCCATATACTTCCTGTTTTATACTCAGCATATTTATTTAAAAATAATTTTGAGTCATTTAGTCAGAACAAAAAACAATAATTTCAATTATAATGATCAACACACATGCTTATAAATTTAAGACAAGTTAGAAAACGATGTTATAGAAACGTATTCACTCAATCACATGGCCTTTCCTACAAGAATGAGTTAAGCTCATATGTCTTTTAAAGTTTAACTGGTGTGCCTTTTTGATATCATGCCAAAATAACCTTCGAAGCAAAATTTTATTCTTATTTTATTTTTTCAGGGTATTCTTATTAAATCTGATGATCACTTTTCTAATTGCTACTCAAACCAGGAAAACAGAGCTCAGAAAAGATGTCATATATCCTCAAATTGTTTAAATAAAATTAATAATTTTCATATTTTTATCTAAAAGAATGTATTATAAATATTGTTTCTGAAGCAACAAATACCTCTGATGTGCTCAGAGGAAAATGAAAATTGTTTCTAATGTGAAGATAACGTAGGTTTCTAAGTGAAATAATGCATAAACATGTTTTATATTCGCTTTCACACCCTTCTTTTAACGTGTACATAAGAAAGCTTATAATTAATATATAAACTGCCCACATCACTCATTCTACTGCACACTGACCAAGCACAAAGAGAGAAAATCACGTTCTATGGCATGTGGTTCCTGAGATAAGGTTCAATCCTCCCAGACAGGTCAGTTCTGAAACGCTTCCTGCTGATTGGTTCTAGCTGATTTTAAGATTGTTGCCACTAGATGGCGATGGAGGTTATAACTAGGCAGTCAAATCTTGCATGCAGTGGGATCTTTCCATGCATCGATTTATTTATTCTGAACTATTCTTTATTATACAAATATAATTATGACTCAAATAACTGCAAGTTACTATGAATTCCTAAAGGACAGAAATCTTTTCTATTTCTTTTTTTTTTTTTTTTTTGCAATTTTTAATACTTCGCATAAGCATAATATCTATATTTAAAATGATATTGCTGGGCGTGGTGGCTCACGTTTGTAATACCAGCACTTTAGGAAGGCAAGGCAGGAGGATGGCTTGAGCTCAGAAGTTCGAGACCAGCCTGAACAACAGAGCAAGACCGTCTCTACAGAAAAATTTAAAAATTAGCTGGGGCCTGCTGGTCCACACCTGTGGTCCCAGTTACTTGGAGGGCTGAGACAGAAGGATCGCCTGAGCCCAAGAGGTCTAGGCTGCAGTGAGCCATGATCACACCACTGCACTCCAGCCTAGCTGACAGTGTGAGATCCTGTCCCCCAAAATATTAATCTGTAATAATAATAAAATAATATAGGTTTATATGTATAAATTATAGATACTATATTTATGCATTATATATAAATTTAATACAGAGGGCAAGTGTTAAACAGCAACATATATACCTTTTCTTATTGTCTTGTAAATAAAGGCTAAGTCCAGAACTTGGCTGACTTTCCAACTTTCAGGATCAATTTTTTGTTCACCCACCTGGGACAGAGTCTGAAAAACAGTAAGAACTCAATAAATATTTGTCAAATGAATGAATGTATTCAGTTGGCTGTCGTCTCTCCATTCTTCTTAAGCTACTTATCGTTCTAGTAATATGCTATTTCTTTTAAATGGCAGTTAAGTGATACTGAATTTGCCACTTGTAACGGTATCAAATTCAATTATTGAGTCACTAAATTGTGTCTTTATTTCATCTCCTTAAAGAATCATATTTTCCCACACTTGCTTTAAAAGTTTCTTTGTCATAGTGATCAAACACAAAGGGAAGTGAAGAAACTATAATTCTTCAAGTGTCTAAAATCAGATGATGCTGAAATGGATCATATGGTTACTAAATAAGACACAAAGTAAATTCCACATCTGCTTGGAGCATGTGACTTCCTGTGTAACATGGAGAGGCCACTCAACATCACTTAATCATCATATAACAAAGGAGGCCCATTAATTATGTGAGGATGTGTAGAATATATTTAGTGAATAGCTATATATTTCCTATTATTGTCCTCTCATTTCCAGCAAGCAGTCTATTTCTGACCCGGTATTACCTTTTAGAATTAACTTTAATATGTAGCCAACTTCTCACTCCGTGAGGATCCTCCTCTGAGCTCAGAGACACCAACATCCGCTACTAATTGTCCTTCTCAGAGGTCGGGGTCCCAGCCCCATGGGGATCCTTCTCCAAGATGAATTGACATTCCTCTATAGAGGTCTGAGTTTCAGCTCCACAGGGTCCCTTCTCTACAGTTCTCATTTTAATCAGTCCGACACCTTGCCTATGTTCTCCCAGCCCGTGGGATGGCCCTTGTTTCCTGCAGCTCCTAATTCAGTGATACCTTCTTTGGCACTTTATTTCTTCACTGCTGCGTTAGCACTTCTTTACATTGAATTCCTCACTGTCAACAGAACGGGTGCAGTTTCTGTCTCCTGAGTAGACACTGATAAACCCCTCTCTTGGTCTGAAGTGCTCTTCTAATCCTCTCTACTGAAATCTTGGTTAATTTCTCATCCAAGACAATAAGAATTAAACTAATACGTAGTAAACATTTATCTTTATTCTGAAAATAAAAGAGCTTCTTAAAGACAGGACAGAAAAAAAGGGAGACTTAACAAACATGTTATCAATTTTGGCTAAATATGTACCTTGATTCTACAACAAAAACATATTTTTACAAACATTATTACTTAAACTGACTGGAAAAATACAGTTCAAGAACTCCTAAAAAGAGAAGACACTTAGATCCTAAAACTGAAAACATTGGTATGCTATATAATTGTGAAAGGAAATTGGATACGTTTAATGAATCCTGACTATTACATTGTTCATAGTTAGCAAGAACATATTATGTTTTATAAAACTTCTTGCTTCTCGGGGTCAAACTAAACGAAATGGACTTTTCTTTTTCTTTCAACAGCATGACTTTTTCAAAAATTAGCCACAGTTTAATTGGAAAGAGATTTTGTCACGAAAATTAAATTAGCTGGGATGAAGATTCAAGGATTATGATTTCTTATCTATTTTGGTAGCTTCTGTTTATCTGTAACATTTCTCAGATAATGGACTACAGTAGACAGCTCAGTTTTATTTTGTTTAATGAGATGCTGAGCTTGCTTTTCTTATTTAGCATATAAATTACTTTACTGATTTTTGAAGTCACATTTTTTCTTTTAATGAACCTATCTTTAGTGAACTTTTTTCAGATTACATAATGCTTGCTTTTTAAAACGGTTTGGAAGATACATCAAATTTTACAAAAGAAAGTAGAAGTTCCCTGAAATCTCACTACTCTATTATGTATGTACATTAATTTACATAATTTTATATAAAGATGGATTATAATGGAATTTTTTCATGTTACTTGTAAAACTTTTTGGCATTATCTTTTAATGCTGACCATAAGGAGAGCCTGCAACCCAGCAATCCCAGCCCTAGGTGTACACCCTAGAGACACCCTTGCCCATATGCCCCAGGAGACATATACAGGGATGTTATAACCCAAAGAGAGTTAAAGGAAAATAGAACCTCAGAACTCCAAACTCACTATGCTGAAGAGAAAGTTAAGCTTGGGAACAGAGTCATGCAAAAACCTCCTTCCTTTCATTCACAAAGTGATGGCTATCATTTCACATGCTTACTTTATGTAAAATGTAGATTTACTGAGCACAACATGAGTGCATAACTGACTTTTTCTTCTATTCCCTTCTTTTCACTTGAAAAATGTAGATTCACTGAGTGCTAGTCAGAACTTCACAAGAATGTAACCACTTGATTCCTTGCCTATCCACCCTCCTTTTTCTTTTTTTTTTTTTTTTCCTCTGTCTCTCCTGCTTGCTCTTTCCCCTTTAAATATTGAAATCCCCAAGCCCTCAAGCTTTTTTTTTCCTGGAAAAAGTACAAACTCCCCAAGCTTTTTTGGGGGAAAAACACAAATCACAGGTTCTACTGTGACTTGAATTTCTTTTTCCCAGGCATGTCATCAACCTTGGCAAAATAAACTGCTAATTGACAGAGATCTGCTTCCATCACTTTTTGGTCTGCTGAAGGAGCAACACACCTGTCCATCAACAGGACTGGAGGTAAGTAATTGGTGGTGTAGTCATCACCAGACAATTGTGACTTTCATCTTATGTGATATTTCTTTATCCGGTTAGGGCTTTCAATCTTAAACTCTCTCTCATATGCTATTAATATTGTAAACCTTGTGTTCTTTTTATTTTTGTCTTGGAGCTGCAGTGTCAGTATTAAAATTTCCCTTTTTCTTAAAAAATATTTTCCTCCTTTCTTAAATTTTGTACAAATTTATTCTTCAAATTCAGGAAGTTTACCAGGGAATTCCAGGTTTCATTTCTTCAGCTCTGTCAGGAGCTCATTTCGTCCTTTAACCATGAAGAAGCTATCTTGCCATCCCTTAGGGTAGTTTTTTTCTATTATTTAATTATTGCCTCCCCCTCATCTGTTCCTGTTTACAGCATATTAGAGTTTCTGGAGTTATACTCCAAATTGCTTTTGGTTTACCTCTTGATGGCCAAATCCTTGTAATGTGTTTGTGTTTAGAGAAATTTAACATACAGGGTCTTCTTGCCTGTTATATCCGGTCTGCTGGAGTCTGGCTGTGTCGCCCAGGCTGGAGTGCAGTGGGGCAATCGTGGCTCACTGCAACCTCTGCCTACCTTGTTCAAGCGATTCTTCTGCCTCAGCCTCCCGAGTAGCTGGGACTACAGGCGTGCGTCGCCACACCCAGCTAATTTTTGTATTTTCGTAGAGACAGGGTTTCACCATGTTGGCCCGGATGGTCTCCATCTCTTGACCTCATGATCCTCCCACCTTGGCCTCCCAAAGTGCTGGGATTAGAGGCATGAGCCGCTGCGCCCAGCCTGCTCTTCCTTTCAATATTTCTCCTGAATTACAAAATTTGAAAATGATTTGTTTTGTTTTCAAAAGAACTTTATTTTGTAATTAAATCCTTGTACATCTCTTTATTTATTGACTTACCAACTTTAGATTGTTAGTTAACATTGTCGTCTGTTTCCTGGAGTGGTTATTTTTGCTGGAAGCTACCTGTGGAGGGTGATCGGACCCATATCTTCCTTCCTCCGACTTCTGGGTTCACCTCACTTTATTATTATTTTTCTCCTTCCTGTGGATGACTCACCCTTAAGTCTAGCCTTAAGTAAATATTTGATATCTACCAGGAACATTCAGGAAAGAAAAATCATACTTTTTGGTGATAGATCAGAGGAATTCCCATTAAAGTCTTAAACAAGGCAAGGATAGTTGCTATCATGGTCACTGGGTTGGTGATCATAACCAAAATAATATAACAAGAAAGAAAGTAGGTACATTGATTAGAAGTGAAATGAAAAGACCAACATTATTTACTGATGATGTCATTTGCCCAGATGGTCACCTAACCATATCAACCAAAATATTGTTAGAACTAGTGAGAGAATTTATCAAGATGGTCAGATCTAAGATTAGCCTACAAATCTCAGGTAGCATTCGATAGCAGTAATAAATGTTACAAAATACCCAGAAATAAATCTATCAAGGGATAAGTATAAGACATAATAAGAAGAAAATTACAAAACTCTATAAAAGGGAAGAAAAGGTAATGATTATATAGAGAACCATGCAAAAATCTTAGAAAAGAAAATTCCATATTATAAATATTTCAATTCTCCACACATTATGCTATAAATTTGATGCAATTACAAATAAAATTCACGTTGGAAATTGTTATAAAATCTTGAGGAACTATATTTAAATCTCATCTGGAAGAGAAAAAATAAAGATAAAACTAGCTAATGTACTTTTTATACAAAACAAAAATAAAAGGCATTACTTTCCTGGTCTGATATCAGAACTTACTCTAAATCTGCAGTCATTAAAACAGAGTGGCAATAATTTTAGAAAATATAGAAGAGTCAGATAAACTGAATAGGCCAAAAGCAGACCTATTTTCAATGGGAAATTCAATATGTGATAAAGGTGGCATTTTAAATCAGAAACAAAAGGATGACTTCTTCAGTAAAGTATATTGAGATTGTGAATTCTGCATTTGGAAGCAAAATAAATTTGGTTAACTACTTCAGATTTGTTGCAGATCAGGTTCTTCGGGAAGCAATTTATGAGACAGGGATGTGTTGGCAGGAAGGTTTTTAGGGAGTTGCTCTTTAGATCAACACCTGGGGGATGTAAAGGAAGCAGCAGTGGGCCCCAGGAAATGTGGAGCTGCAATTTAGGCTCAGTCGAGGCCTGGGCCAACCCTAAAGGGAGCTGTGAAGCTGGGGTGTTCTTTTAGAGCTGTCCAGCGCTGGGGTCAGAGGGCCAGCATTTATAGTCCCGCACGGATCAGTCATTGGATGTGGGCTGGCCCCAAGAAGGGAGCATGAACTTGGGCGAGGCAGCTCTCCCCTGCTGAGAGGGTTGACACTACAACATTCACAAAATGAATTCCAGATGTATCTAAAAAGCGATGGTAGGAAACTAAGATATGGGGTATGAGTTTTTTAAAAAGTAGAATATATTATAATTTAGGGCAAGAAGGCATTTCAAATCATAAATAATTAGACAACTAAAAAATTGAGAAAGCCTATAAACATATTTTAACTTAAAGAAAGCCAAATGGCACACTGGGAAAAAATATTTGCAATGTGCTTTCATCAATGTGTGATGCACAGAATGTAATAAAAAGTAGCTTTCCTTTTGATTTCCAAAAGACAACCTCAAATTTTTTTTTATTATTATTTTTGTTTGAGACAGAGTCTTACTTACTGCCCAGGCTGGAGTGCAGTGGTGTGATCTCAGCTCACTGCAACCTCCGCCTCCTAGGTTCAAGTGGTTCTTGTGCCTCAGCCTCCCGAGTACCAGGGATTACAGGCGTCCACCACCACAACCAGCTAATTTTTGTATTTTTAGTAAATAAGGGGTTTCACCATGTTGCCCAGGCTGGTCTCGAATTCGTGACCTCATTTGATCTGCCTACCTTGGTCTCCCAAAGTGTTGAGATTACAGGCAAGAGCCATCGCACCCAGCCTCTCAAAATTATTGAGTACAAGCTTCAGAGGGCCTCATGACTTTTCTGTTGTGTGTTCATGTTAAGTCAAAAACACACTCTCATTTTAATTCAGGATATTAATCAACACTTCGAACTTCCTTCTGAGGTTAAGATTTCTCCTCCTCCTCACCAGCTCTGCGCTGCATTTGGTGGGGTTTTGGCTATTAGAGAAGGGAATGTGGTTGGCTTCTCTTTGTTCTTTTATTTCTTCATCCCTGATACCCTCTAGCTGGCTGTGGCTTTAGACACTGCCTGGCAGAAAAGGGTGGGCAGGAGGAAGGAGAGGTAATGATATGGAGCTGGAAAACTTCCACTTTGCTGGGGATGGGTTTTGTCACTGCTGACTTCTTGTGTTCTGGGACTGGCTGATGTTTAAAGGGAACTCTCTTACATAAGATATTTGGTGGGATTTTTGAATACCCCAATGGCCTCTCTCAACCTCAGCCATAGCAATCACACCTTTCTGGTTCACGCCTCCAGTTCACTGGTGGACTATACCTCAGACTCTTGCTGTTAGAGCTCCCACATCCTTCCAGGTCATTTAAGCACAGGTGAGAAAGACACTCACATTCTTGGACCCACTGTGAGTGGAAAAATATTTACTTCCCAAAAGTAGCCCTTTACAGTCTCTCTCACTAGTTTGTCACTGTCTAGACATCTTGAACAAGAGGCAGACAGTAGTCTGCTTTTTCCCACCTGCAACCACATGGAGAATGCTGCTCCTAGGTGTGAAGAGAAGGGAGGAGCTTTGATGGTTCTGTGAGGCCAGGGCTCGGGCAGGAGGATTCACACCAGGCAGAGCCTCTGTTAAGAAACCTCTTACAAATCCCTGTCCATTGTCTCAACCTGCTGTGCATAAAGATTTTCATTTGTTTGTTTTGGGTTCAAATGTATTCTATTTGAGAACATCCTATCACAATATATAACTGAAAAGTGATTACTAACCAGAACTTCTAAGGAGCTTCTACAAATCAACAAGAAAAAGACAAATAGCACAGTAGAGGAATGTGGGAATGGTGTATACAGGCAAATACAGAGGAAGAATTCAACAAAGAAAAGATTCTCAAAGTCACTGATAATCACTAGAGTAGAACGGAGCTCAATTGGCACTTGGATTGTCAAAATTAAAGAGATTTAAAGCATCTAGTTTGGCAAAAATGTAGGGAAGTAGATACTCTCATGCACTGTAGTGGGAGTACGAATTGGCAATTTGACAAGGACTATGCAAAGTTTTGGAAAATGTTATTTGCCCAGATAATTACAAATTCAGGTCATCATACCCTGCAATCCACTAGAAAAGACTATATTAAGTTTTCCAATGATGAGTGAAAATGGATCATCAGAGATCAGGAAAATATGCACAGTTGTAAAACAGAGATTTATTTTTGTGCACATGTGATTTGTGATTATTGAAGTGTTAGAAGCATGTGTCTTATCCACGTTTTTATGATAATATATTCCTCCAACACTTACGCACTTAAATTTAAGAAGTCACTTCATTTTATTATTGTTTTGCAGTAACGTAGTTCCACAAATACAACATTTGTTTTACAAAACATAAAATGATTTCATCATCACACTCTGCTCTCTCCCAGGCTGCTAGCTTTAGAGGAGGTAAGCAACACCTTCTTAACAATCATTTTATTGCAGCTTGGGAAGAATTACAAAATTACAGAATTAGACAAGCATGACATTTCTTTAAGCCCTGGTTTACCCATTTCACTAGGTCATCACTTATATTCATTTGAGATTAAAAACATCAGATTAAATTCTAATTTTCACATTAAAATTGTTTCCATAGCCCTGAAATTACAATCATTTTATTTCTACAGCCAATCCATATTAAAATAATCTTCTGCTTAAGGAGGTGTCTCTATGGCCCATTTCCTCTTCTGTAGAGTTGCCCTTCTAAGAGAACTTGGGCCTCAACAGTCATGTCTCTATTAAAACGGGACCCTGCCCAACCTATTTCTATAGCTAATTGGATCTTGATGTTCAGGGGACCCGAGATATATTTATCAAAATGTCTCTCTTCAGTATCTGGGAGTAAGATTGAGACACTAAAGAGTCTGGACTTGTTGCTTGAACAGGAAACAGAAACTCAAGAGAATTAGACGTGTGTAATCAGAAGGAGGTCAAATCATTCTGCAGAGAGGGAAAAATAAAAGCAGACACATAGAGAGAAGTAGAGAGGGAGACAAGGTATAACTGCCTACTCCCCTAATTCCATAATGGTTTATTACATAGCGGTTCATAGTCGTTTTTTTTTGTATTGGAAATAATCACTATCAGTAATGACATTTATTGAGAATGTACTGTTTGCCAGGAGCTATTCTAACCACTTTACATATGATATACTGTCTCTTTCAATCTCTATAGCAGCCAGATGACTAAGGACCCTTATAACCCTAAGTGGAGTTTAAAGTCTAAAATAAACGGAGGCAGAGTTTATCTACCTGTGGCCTCAGAACTAATAATGCAAATAGCAACAGTCTGAACCCAGGCTGAATGACTCCAGAGCCTAGATGTGCTCTTTCCTTATCTCTTTCTTAATTAGCTTTTCTTTTAATTTTGCTCCCCCCTACAGCAAGTTTCTATTTTGAAAATTCCCTCTTTGTCCCTAATGTTTTCTTTAGCATCACTCCACCCATCCCGGATAAAATCCGCATCATGTTTTGCTTTGAGTTGTCAGAGTCTTTTAATCTCCTTCAATCTAAAATAGACCCCGATGTTTTGTTTTGTTTGTTTGTTGGCTTTCTGTCCCATGCCTGTTCACAGCTATCTACTGTTGCATAACAAACTACCCCAAAAGTTTAGCAACTTAATGCCATTAAAAAAACAACCATTTGATTTTGGTCATAGATACTGTAAGTATAAAAAAAATGGACAGGGCACAGTGGAGATAGCTTGTCTTTGCTCCACGATGCTGGTGCTTCAGCACCCGAGTAGCTGGAGGCTGGAATGCCCTGGAGTATTCTTCATTGACACGTCTAGGGCTTGGGCTTGGATGGTTCTAGGACTGGATACAGCTGTGATTATCACTTGGAACACTCAGACATGGCTTTTCCATGTGGCTTAGGCTTCCTTACAACATGGTCACCGCAGGGCAGTTAGACGTCTTACATAACAGCTCATGGCTTCATGACCACCTATTCCAACACTACATTTAAAAGCCGCAAGGCCTTTAATAACCTAGCCTCAGAGTCACGTGCTGTCACTTCAGCTCTACTGTGTTGATCAAAGCAGTCACAGAGGAGGGAACACAGGCAACCGCCCCATATATTATTGGGAATAGTGTCAAGGAATTTACATCCTTGGTTTAAAACTATCACAATAACCTTGATTTTTTTTTTTTTTTTTTTTTGAGACGGAGTCTCGCTCTGTGGCCCAAGCTGGAGTGCGGTGGCCGGATCTCAGCTCACTGCAAGCTCCGCCTCCCGGGTTTACGCCATTCTCCTGCCTCAGCCTCCCAAGTAGCTGGGACTACAGGCGCCTGCCACCTCGCCCGGCTAGTTTTTTGTTTTTTTTTTTTTAGTAGAGACGGGGTTTCACCATGTTAGCCAGGATAGTCTTGGTCGCTGACCTCGTGATCCGCCCGTCTCGGCCTCCCAAAGTGCTGGGATTACAGGCTTGAGCCACCGCGCCCGGCAACCTTGATATTTTTGAAGCATCCAGGCCAGTTAAACAGATTTTGAACTTTCGTGTCATACTGTTGCCTTCTTCAAGTTATCCTATTAACTTTCCAATTTTTATTTTCTAACTCTAGTTTGAAGTGGATTTCTGTTAAAACTTAAAGAGCTCTAAACAATAATGAAGAGTATTTCAAATGTTTTAATTGTGTCGAACTCTAAGTATATTGTGCTAGCAACAAGCAGGCAGGTCTTCAACAAAACTGCTGTTTATTGTTGAGGAAAAAGGCTATGATCTTCACTTTCTCTTGCTCATATCACCAAATCAAAAAGCAACGTGTAATGCCAATAACTCAGAAGGAATATTGAATCATAGCATCTTCTGGCATGCATCACAGAGTATTGCAGGAAGAAAAAGACTGGTGTGCCTTTTTTTATTATTATTATTTTACTTTAAGTTCTGGAATATATATACATGCTGAACGTGTAGGTTTGTTACATAGGTTTATATGTATCATGGTGGTTTGCTGCACCTATCAACACATCATCTAGGTTTTAAGCCACACATGCATTAGTTATTTGTCCTAATGCTCTCCATCCCCTCTCCCCCCACCTCCTAAAAGTCCCTAGTGTGTGATGTTCCTCCTGTGTCCATGTGTTCTCATTGTTCAACTCCCACTTATGAGTGAGAACATGCAGTGTTTGGTTTTCTGTTCCTGTGTGAGTTTCCTGAGGATGATGGTTTCCAGCTTCATTCATGTCCCTGCAAAGGGCATGAACTCATTCTTTTTTATGGCTGCATAGTATTCCATGGTGTCTATGTGCCACATTTTCATTATCCAGTCTATCATTGATGGGCATTTGAGTTGGTACCACATCTTTGCTATTGTAAATAGTGCTGCAATAAACATGTGTGTGTGGTGTGCCATTCTTTTAACAAAACTTCAAAGGATATGAAATTCTCAACCAAGAACAGTTTTTAAAATAAGGTTTATTGATATATTACATGAATGCATAATTTATATATGGTAAAATTTACCTTTTTTTGGTATGAACTTCTGCGAGTTTTGACAAAATGTAGTGTGTAGTCAATCATGGAATCACCACCACAATTAAAAGATAGAACAATTCCATTTACTTCAAATGATTCCCTACCGTGCCTTCATTGTCAATTCCCTTTACCCACTCTCAGCCTCTGGCAACTACTGATCTCATTTTTAACACTGCAGTCTAAAATTTTCCAGAAGTCCATATCTATGGAATCAAACTGTATCAGCTGTTTGGGTTTGGCATCTTTCACTTATCACAATACATCTGAGATTCATTCATGTTGTTGCATTTATTCGTAGCTCATTTTCTTTTATTGCTTAGTCGTATTCCACTGTATGAAGGTACACAATTTTTTCTTCCATTCTCCCAGCAAGGAAAATTTGGGTTGATTCTAACACAGAACTTTTTTATATGTATATATAAAATAACAGACTTGGGTAAAAACGAATCTTGCTACAGAGTCTTTACTTTCCTAACTCTTCACATTTTCAGGTCATCCTGAGTTTCTTATGAATAAAATTTAGAAATCATCAGTCTGAAAGGAATGGTGAAAGTTTTGAGGCAACACTGGTCTTTTTCTAATCAATCTTTTTCTTTCTTTTCAGTTTGATGCAATTTCTCCTGTTTCTCAACAAGCACGATTATGGAAAGTGTTAAAAGAGGATTATGTTCTGATTGGTGACAGCTGGCTTCATGACAATTGGATGAACAAAGGATTATCTAAGTGTATAACTTTAAAAACTAGGGCCAGGAGCTGGGTCAGAGGATGAAACAAACACCCTCTTTGGCTGACTTTTAAGCTTTAGGTCCTCAAATGATGCTGTTGCTTGGGTAATTGTGGACTTGCTGCAGGATCGAGAGGGAACAGGCAGTGGGAGGCACTAGAGAGAAAGAACATGATGAATATTTCTGTTTTTTCCATTATCCAGCTCCCTTTCTGCAATAATCAGAGCGAGTCATTTCACATAGTGTGCATGATTTCAATAGGTTAGAAACTAATTTTAAATCCATTAAAAATGAGCCCATGTCAGCATTGTCTCCATGACCCCTTGACTTTAAAACAACTCAGAACAATGCTGCCTTGCTGATTTTCTCATACTATTGTATCATTTGGCATAAAACAGGTGTGCCATAGATGTTTCATTGTCAGCTCAACATAATGTACCTGCACAGTTCTCTAATTTCACTGTCAATGCAGCAATCTTTTCTCCTTTGTTAAAAAGCTCTCAAAATCACTGTAATGCCAGTGCATATTGAATTTAAGTCAAATAATACATTTTTGCCTTTCCTGCTAACTTTGAATCTTTAAAAAGCAAAATCTGAAAAATTAGAGATGAGCCCTGGTGTGAGTCACTCTGTGCTAAATTTCTCTGGTTTTGTGACAGTCAATACTGCTAAAAAGAAGAAAAAAATAGTAGGAAAAAAATTTTTAAATGTCTTCATTATGCTTGAAGTCTCAAGTCTTTTGTCTTTTATTTATTTTCAGTTCTTTTCTTTTTACAATAATCTTTTCCTTAAAGGAGTTTCCATTGAAAAAACGAAATGAGTGTCAATGTGGATTCACATGCCAACCATTTGTTGCCTTTCCCACCTAGCTCCCTAATAACGCTACTTTCTTAGTACCTCTCATGAGCAGTGTCTTGGTGAGATACATAACTACATACTTACAGAGTTATACATAGTTACCTCAGCCAGGATCACAAAATGCACGCTTATTTGTCTATGCTGATCATTTTCTGTGCAATGAATGGGAATGAAAATAGACTCCATTATTTTTATTAAACACACAAGTTAGAGTCCAAAAGAGAAAACACAAAAGCACAACGAGGAAATGAAAAAGACAACTGGGGACTTTGGGGGTTCCGAATTGATGTTTCAAACTATATCTGACAATTGAGGACTCAATTCCTGAAATGAGGATTTTTTTTTCTTCGTTTTTTAAAAAAATTTTACTGTAAGTTCTGGGATACATGTGCTGAATGTGCAGGCTTGTTACATACGTATACATGTGCCATGGTGGTTTGCTGCACCTATCAACTGGTCATCTAGGTTTTAAGCCCCACATGCATTAGGTATTTCTTCTAATGCTATCCTTCCCTTTCCCCCAACCCCACTGACAGGGCCCGGTGTGTGATGTTCCCCTCCCCTCACTGTGTCCGTGTGTTCTCATTGTTGAACTCCCACTTATGAGTGAGAACACATGGTGTTTGGTTTTCTGTTCCTGTGTTAGTTTGCTGAAGATGATGGCTTGAGAGGAGGATTTTTTGAGAGAGAAGAGGCTATTTGAACATTGACTTTGTGAGAGAGGTCTTGAGAAGAGTCACAGAGAGTGAGGTAGGTGGGTTGAGGGACCTAGTACTTCTAGCAACATTTCTCTGACTACCTTTCTCTTTTTCAACTTAGCAGAAAAAGAGGGACTTTTGGATATGCTGGAGATTGTCAGTGGCTTCAATAATGTGTTAATATCATTCAATCAAAAATATTTATCATATACCTGTTATGTATTTCCAGGGACTATTTTACGCGTTGAGGTTATCATAAGCCAAACAGCACAAAATCCCTGTCCTCAAGGAGCTTACATTTGAGTGGACAGAGGTAGTTAAATGAGCAAAACTTTAAAATGACATGGGTAATAATATCAGTGGTGAAAATAAAGTAAGGTACAGAGGTGGACAGAAGTTGCTGTTTTAAATAGGGACATGAGGGTTGGTCTCTCTGATGAGATGACATTTAAACAGAGGCTTAAAGAAAATGAGGAAGCCAGCTTTGTAGCTATCTTTGGAGAGAGTGCATTTGCTGCAGATGAAAGAGTTTGGGTCAGAGGCTCTGAGGCTGGAACAAGCTCACGTATTTGAGCGGCTGCAGGGAGACTCTGAGGCTGAGCTTGGTTAGGAAGGGCAAGCGTGGTGGAGGATGAGACCAGAGCATAGCAGGGACCCTGTGTTGTGGCATTTAAACTCTCCATTATTTCCAACTCACCATTTGACCTCAAGTCAGTCTGACCATTGTGCATTAACTAAAGAGCTATTTCGTGATGAAGTTGCTTCATGTTCACAGTTTGACTGCTGAGTTTCAGCCTCAGATCACAATGTAAGACATCAAATCTTAGGCTGGGTGCGGTGGCTCGAGCCTGTAATCGCAGCACTTTGGGAGGCCAAGACGGGCAGATCACGAGGTCAGGAGATCGAGACCATCCTGGCTAACACGGTGAAACCCCGCCTCTACTAAAAAATACAAAAAACTAGCCGGGAGTTGTGGCGGGCGCCTGTAGTCCCAGCTACTCAGGAGGCTGAGGCAGGAGAATGGCGTAAACCCGGGAGGCGGAGCTTGCAGTGAGCTGAGATCCGGCCACTGCACTCCAGCCTGGGCGGCAGAGCGAGACTCCGTCTCAAAAAAAAAAAAAAAAAAAAAGACATCAAATCTTTACTCTTACCTATAAAATTTCAATTGAAGAACAATGTACATATTGAAAAGTGCAAAACTTCTATGTGTGAAGCTTGGTGAATGTTCACAAACTGAACACATCCATATAGCCAATATCCAGATCAAGAAATATAACATTGTTCTACCTCTCGAGGGTAACCACTGTTCTCATTTCTACCATTGGTATTATATTTGCCTCTTTTAGAACTCTATACAAATGGAATAAAATATGTATTCTTTAGTACCTGACTTATTTTGCTCATTATATTTATAAGGTTCATCTATGTTACGGCACATAGTTAAATTTTGCTCTTTCTCTTTGCCGTGTGTGAATTATGTTGTAAATACACCATAATTTGTTTATTCATTCTGATATTGGTGGGCATTAGTAATTTTTAGTTTGAGCTATGACAAATAGTGCTGCAATGAACATCCTTGTCCATATTTTTTATGAACATATTTGTATATTTTTGTGGGCACTTAATTAGGAGTCAAATTTGTGACTTAAAGGATATGCATATGTTCAGCTTTAGTAGATTATGCTGAACAGTTTTCTAAAATTATTTACCAATTTTTTTCTCGTATTAGTAGTGTGGGAGAATTTCTATTAGTCCATCTGAGACAACTGACATTGTGTGTCCTTTTCATTTTAGCCATTCTCTGTAGAGGTGTATGATTGTAATTTTATTGTTTTCTTTTTCTTTTCCTTCTTTTTTTTTTTTTGACACAGTCTTGCTCTGTTGCCCAGGCTGGAGTGCAGTGGTGTGATCTCAGGTCACTGCAACTTCCGCCTCCCAGATTCAAGCGATTCTCCAGCCTCAGTCTTCCGAGTACCTGGGACTACAGGAGCGTGTCATCACACCCAGCTAATTTTTAGTAGATATGGGGTTTCATCATGTTGGCCTGCCTGGTTTCGAACTCCTGACCTCAAGGGATCCACCCGCCTCAGCCTCCCAAAGTGTTGGGATTACAGGCATGAGCCACAGCGCCCAGTCTTCTTTGATGATTAACAAAGTTTGTTACCTCATATTTTTGCTGGTAACTAAGTGTTTATTTCTGAAAAATAGTTTATCAATAACTTCAAAAGTGGTTGTGGGAATTATAAATGGGAATAATAACAGCACCCACAACACAAGGTGGAACAGGGCTGCATGGAAGTGTCCATGTGAAAGTACTTAATATGATGCCAAGCAGAGAATAAAAGCTAAATTAAAATTATGTATTATTATCCTTATTTTATGAGATAAACAAAGAATAAGTGCAAAATATGATGGAATCTTTGGTACTAAATATTCCACTTGAAGAAATTCAGAAGCACTGATGGGTGAAAACAAAGAAAAGATGAATCACTTTGATAGACCAAATAGTAACAAGAATGGCACTGGAACAGAAATAAATGAATCAAAATAAGTTCAGAGGCTGCACTCTTTTTATTTCAAATTATGAATTCAGCGTTGAATATCAAAGTAAGAGTCAAAATAATGACATTAAATAAAGCTTCATCTTTAACAGCTTCTATGTACTTTAGTTTTAATTATTGACATATCTTATTGAACTAGATATTTTCACGTTTGGCCTGTGAATTCATACTCTTTGAATATAGACGAAGTGCATTTTGTTATAATCGGTACAATTCATCTGTGGCTTACTTTTACCATTTATCAATTGACAAAGTATCAATTGAGTCATTAACTGGAGTCTGGCCTGAATTAGGCCAACCCAATGCATAGGTAGAAGAAATAGGAATCAGCATGGTGGAATGTTAATACCAAAACTTTGTATCTGATCACAACATTGAAGGACAAGGAGAATTTAATGAAGACAAAGGCAAAACAGACGTATCAAGCCACTAAAATAAGAGTAATAAAAGAACAGACACAATATTGCACATGTTGGATGCAAGGAATAATGCAGTCTGGAAATAAAGCTGTGTAATAGGTGAGTGGAGGGATGAAGACTGCAAAGGAGTAAGGGAGCAAGATTATGAGTGATCTTGGCTTCATGCTGAATTTGTTCTGTAGCCTTTAGGGACTTGTGAAATGAATCTGAATTGAGAAATGAGAAATGACATGCACGTATTCTGGGAAGGTTACTTTGGGAATCTTGCACAGAATAGATGAAGCGGCCCTTGGGTTAGGAGTGACCAGGTTTTAAAGACTGCAAGAGAAGGGTGAGTATATGATGAGAGCCTGACTGTGGGTAATAATAGAGAAAAGGCAAAAGAGATGGTTAATTTGAAATGTATTTTTGAAATAAACTTGGTGACTTATTGAATAGACAATTGAAGTAAATACTAGTACTTTCTAATTCTAGAAAGTATTAACAGGACTGAATGAGGACCAAATTTAGGAAGAAAACGATCACTTTATTTTGAAATTTTTTGATATTGATAATGAAATGCTTTTGCATTTGTTAACATGGCAGGGATAGTAATTAAAACTAATGGAAAACCAAAATTGGAAGAAATTTTGACTATACCTGAAGCATTTGTAGGGCAAAGATAAATTAGGGGAGAGAAAAGAAAGATACACAGTAACAGCAGTGGGCTTAATTTACAATACAAACATGTTTGGACAATGAAATGATAAATTAACATTCTGTAAAGACTACAGACACGATAGAAGACTGAAACATATAGATTTAATGCATAGATTTTCCTATGTATACATAGATTCTCTTTCTTGGCATCTCCACTCCAAACTAATCTAAATGAGGAACCATCAGCACCATATTAAGAGAGTAATTAAGTGAAAGCATAATAATTAACATACATCCATATTTTTAATGCCCTTAAAATGGAAAAAAGTAATCTTCCAAATAATACATATATTTAATGGGTCTCTTTACACGATTCTTTTGTCAACTCTTTGTATTACTATAATTTACTTATTCAAAAATAAATATATTTTTAAATCTCGTACTATGTTTCAGGCACAATTCTAGCACTGGAATGTAGCAGTATACACAACAAACTGAAAAGTCTCAAGAAATTTAATGATTATCCAGAAAATAACTTCCCCTCCAAAATTCACAGCAACTGCATTATGTATTTACTTTCTCCTTCCCCTTGTCAAGGACAACTACAGCTAAACATACCCATTATTGTAAAATACAACCTGCATTAGGCTTGGCAATTGCCATAGGCCAAGAGACACCTGTCTCAGAGATAAGTGGGAATTATGATTTCAGCATAACTCTGCTAACTGTAAAATGCTAAATAAACATTTAATGTGTCTCTGTAATTCAGTAAGTGAAGCCTCTATTTTATGAATAGAATTTAATTCAGGTTCATAACTGCTTTAATTTTTCACATGATGAGAGCTTTTGACATTGCACAGTTCATTTTCCCAGAAAGGACAGTGAGTCCTTAAAATAATTATTTAACTAACCTCTGAGTGAACTAGCTCTGCTGTCACTGCTAAAATTTGGATGTACTCATTGTATTAATAGTTTTGGCTCATTTCTGCTTCTTCCATCTTTGAAGAATAGATCTTTTTCTCAGTGGGCTACATTGTGAAAAGATAAAAGGCATTTTTAAAATAAATCTCACTGTTACTTCTATTATTTCCTCTTAGGATTTCATTCTGGAATCTAACATAGTTAAATCATAAAATAGATGGCATTGAATATGCTTCATCATTGTGAGAAATTCCCTTATATAATGTTAGCTGGCTCACACTGTTAAAACTGACTGATATTTTATCTCAGTCCCAGAAAAGTTCCCAGGACTAGAAGCGAATACAGTAGATGCTTTTCTTCAACTGATCATTAAAATCCAAAATGTTTACTACTAATACGTTTGTAAATTTGTATTTGAAAATCATATTGGATATGTTTTGATCTTATTTGAACTGTGACTTCTGTGTATTATAAATCTTGCTTTGAAAATCCATTGTTATTGTTACTTATTTTCTGCTGCTTTGATAAATGCAATTCCTCACTTAAATAAGACAAATTCCTGCCAGAATATCAAGATTCGCAAGTTACCCAAAACACTATAATTTCACTGAAATAAAGAAAAATGTTTCAGAATAGCCCTCTGGAACAAATCCAGAATTTAAGAAATATTCTTAACTTGGATGAGCAAAATTTCTGTGCAATAGGGTTCTGTTCCATTGTATTTATAGGTTTTACAGATGTCTTCACATATGTTCTTTTCCTCTGAGAGAACACGAAGAAAGCTAAATATCTATAGAAATTCCCAAGAAAGTATGTTTTAAGCAAAGCTGTCTATGTGGAGAGAAAAAAAATAAAAATAAAATGAACAGATTTTTGTTTTTCTCAACATTGACTAGTTTCCTTGAAAAGGTTCCAGTAGGGGAAATCATAAAATAAAATTACAAATAAGGTAGCTTGTGTTCCAGATGAAAGGAATTTATATCCATATTTCAATGTTAGTCATACCTTCACTACATAATTCGTTCCATTCCGTTATGTATTCCACTACCTTCCCATTAGATCTTGAATCTTTTTAAACACTAGAACTCCAAGATTTTATTTGCAGTGTTGGCTTAATTTTTTTAAACATATGAATAAGATGTTTTGTGTGCATTTTTATTTTTAACACCACGCTGAATATATTCCAGGCACACCAAGTCTGTGTGAGATGGTTACATAAAAACAAAATGCATGGTCATGCTTAAACAAATGAAATGCAGGGTTTACTTCTCACTCTATTGAAGGTCAAAGTTTATTTCTCACTTTACTGTAGTTCAAAGTTTAAACTTCTCACTTTGCTGATGTTCTAAATTTATTTCTCACTTTACTGAACACTGCAAGATATAAACAAATCTCTTTAAAAATAAACCACCAAGAGCGTAGTGGAGATGAGTGTCCACTGTGATATTTCTTTGAGTGAAAGTCAATCATGTGACTACAGCTGCATGGAATTTAAAAACAAGCTGATTGAATGTGGTGTTTAAAATATCTGAAAAATATAGAGGTATGCATATTTTAACCTTGGTTTTGGATATTAACAGTGAGCTCAAACCATCCTAATTGTGTAACCACCACGTGGTTGACTGAAGCTATCAGGATGGTATTCCACAGTTTACGACTCCTGCCAGGCCACAGTATTTCCAGGCTCCAAGGTCAGCAATCATCCATTTACTTGTTCCCACAGCACCCGTCATTGGAGGAGGGTGTAGAGAGACTTCTGTCCCTTTTTTTCTTCTGAGAACTATAATGTTGCCTGTTCAACTGCATTATGTGAGACAGGGACCTTCAGAGTCACTGTTTCCCCATATGGAAACCAAGGAAAGAAGGTCATCAAATGATTCTGTAACTAAAGAGAATGAATTTAAAGAAAATAATTTCCTTCCACTGGAATATAAAATTTTATAAGAAATGATAAGTTTTAAGTAGAAAAATATTTTCTATTTTTAACTGGCTATATACACAGGGAAATTCAGTGAATAGATTGCAGATGCATTATTTTAGAGGTTTTAAATAGCATAGCTCAAAAATATATTTGTGAATTCTATTCAAAATTCTTTTATTTCTCATAGAAAAGTTTATACTGCTACTTGATGTTTATTTTATACTGCTTCCTTCTTATTTTCTAAGGATGTGAACTCTTTTAATAAAAATGAAGGACAAGTAAATTTGTCATTCTTATATGTTAAACTTACATGTTAAACTTTAAATATGAAAAAAGTTCCTTTATTTACAGTAAGATAAGTTAATGGTTTTTGCATGTCTACTAAATGCCAGGTACTGGGTTGTAGAAATTTATATCAAATTTTTTTCATTAGAGTGAGGAAATGGATGAGAAAGTATGTAAATAATAAGAGGTAGGATGTGGTTATTGCAAATAGTTATCAGAGACAATAAATACAATGAAAATTTAAAGGAGATAAATTTCTTGAGGTTAGGCATGCAGGGAGGGTTTTAGGGGAAAGTGAAGAATGAAGTAATATTCTAAAGTGGAAAAACATTCATTCCTCAAACTTCTTAAAAGTACCTCATGTACACAAGGAAATTCTCAAACTTCTGTGGGAGCAACAGTAAACAGGTATGGCTGTGACATGAAGATACTTAGAATTTGGTAGGTTCATCAGTCGTTTATTGCCAGACAATGCTGCATTAAGATAATCATAAAACCTTGGTGGCATACAACAATAAACATTTATTTAGTTCACAAGTTCACGGTTTTAGATGATCTTGGCTGGACTCACTTGCTCCCACCTGGGCTTGTTCCTGTGTCTGAGGTCAGCTATGGGTTGCTAAGGTTGCTCTGTGGATCTTGGTAGGGCCTGCTTATATGGATTGGGGCAGAGGGCAGAAGGGAGCTGGCAGTTGCCGGATGTCCTCGGTTGACATAACTTGGGCATATTTCATCCTTCAGCAGGAAATTTTCTGCTTATGTCACCTTGACTAACATCCCATTGGTCAAAACAAGTGACATGGTCATGTCCAGAGTCAGTATAGGAAGATACAGCAAGATTAACAAGGCAAAGAGCATGGATACTGAAGGCGGCAAAGCACTGGGGCCTTTGATGAAATCTCTCTACCAAAGTGACTGAAATGCAAACTACAAGATTTGAATGCTTAAGGAAGGGATACATTCACTTGGGATTTAAGAGTAGAATCATGATAAATTCAATCTGTGGTGGGTTTGTGAAAAATTTTTTAAAGTAAATATTATTTGAGAAGGATTTTGAAGAAAGGGTTCGATGTGAGAAAATTTCAGTAGATTTAGTGGAGGAAAGACACAGGGATCAGAAAGCAATCAGTCAAGCCAGGTGACAAAAGAGACACCACTTTGACTCCAGCCTTAGGTTAGAGTAGTGAAAAATCTTAAGAACAAGATTTCCAACACAGACTCAAGTGAGAGTCTAAATTTTTTGGAATGCTTAGCTAAGGAGTCTGGATTTTATTTGTAGGCAACAGGAGTCTTTTTTTTTTTTTTTTTTTGAGACGGAGTCTTGCTCTGTCGCCCAGGCTGGAGTGCAGTGGCCAGATCTCAGCTCACTGCAAGCTTCACCTCCCGGGTTCACGCCATTCTCCTTCCTCAGCCTCCCGAGTAGCTGGGACTATAGGCACCCGCCACCTCACCTGGCTATTTTTTTTTTTTTTGTATTTTTTTAGTAGAGACGGGGTTTCACTCTGTTAGCCAGGATGGTCTTGATCTCCTGACCTCATGATCCGCCCGTCTCGGCCTCCCAAAGTGCTGGGATTACAGGCTTGAGCCACCGCGCCCGGCCAGGGCAACAGGAGTCTTAAAAATTTGCAGAGATATGCTTTTTCTCAGGATAGCTGATATACAAAGGGGAACTTGTGTTCAGCTATGTAAGTCTGCTACTACTTATGTTCAAAGTATTTATTAGCCCTAACCAGAGCACCCCCACTGCATGGAATTTCTTTAATAATGATATAAACTGAGGTGGAAAGAGTTAATGGACACTGATGCATGCAATTTTGAAAATGACTTCTGAAGTAAGTTGTGACTCATTCTTGTTTCATACACTGCTTTTGCAAAGTCTTGAAATGTTTTTAGGGTAAATAGAAACGATTAAGACTACTCCAGATAAATAGGAATTGTGGTTACTAGTTAAAAAGTAGGAACTGGAACAAAATACAAAGGAAGTTTAGAGTAAGATATATTCTCTTATGTGATATACAATCTAATGGGAAGAGAAAGTATACAGTTAAAATATGTTACCACAATTTTATGTGATAGAGGTACTTGCAAGGTTTTGGGATCACTAATAAGAGAGGTCTTATGGGATTAAATTTTTTTTTTTTTTTTTTTTTTTTTGAGACAGAGTCTGGGTCTGTCACCCAGCCTGGAGTGCAGTGGTGCAATCTCAGTTCACTGCAAGCTCCGCCTCCCAGGTTCATGCTTCTCCTGCTTCAGCCTCCTGAGTAGCTGGGAGTACAGGCGGCTGCCACCATGCCCCGCTAATTTCTTTTTGTATTTTTAGTAGAGACGGGGTTTCACTGTGTTAGCCAGGATGGCTACGATCTCCTGACCTTGTGATCCACCCACCTGGGCCTCCCAAAGTGCTGGGATTACAGGCGTGAGTCACCGCCCTCGGCCTATGGAATTAAATTTTTAGTGAACTACATCATAATTTCATTTGTACTTATTCTAGGACAGCCTAGGACAGAACTGTTTGGATTATAGAGTAGATGCCATCAGTACCCTGTCTACAACCTTCAGATCTCATCACTTCTGTGTCCACTGGCCTACTTTAAACTGCAAGTATCTGCATCACTTTGCTGGAGAATGTTCTCCAAAGCTGCTGATGTCCTTTCTGCTTCACTGCCCATGTACATGGTGACCTGAAAATGACAAGGAAAAAATACCCGTAGAGAGAATCTTCAATCAATGATTGAAGGAATTGGCATGTAATAAATGCCTTGCTCTCAATTGGGGTAACTCTTGGGTGTGTGTTTTACACTGTCTCCTAGAGTTCCTCAGCAAGATTGATTTTCAGTAAACACAATGGTTACTTACAGGATAGCACACCATTTATTGACTCCCTTCTCCTCCATGTCTCACTTCCCCACTTCCGTATGGGTACCTCCTGGATCACCTCCCAGATAAGCTTCTTGCAGCCAAATGCTTATCTTGGAGTCTGCTAATGCAGGCATCCAAAAGAAGACGTATGGAATACATGTAATGATTTTGTATTAGCCAGTCAAGTCATGTTTGACTGACACTGAAAATGATGCATGTGTGTATACAGAAGTGATGGGAATGACTAGAGAACTACCAAAACATAAAAGCTCTCCTGAGCCACACTTGTACCAATTTTCTCTCTTAAGATGCTTGAGGCTCCACTTTATCTTCACCAACAAATTTGCATAACATTATCTTTTATGGTTAATGATATTCCATTCTAGCTCATTCTAATACAATTAGAGCCTATTGAAAGTGATTTTTTAAATGTAGAGAGATTTATTCTGAAAAAATACAATTCCATTTGCATTGCTTATGTTGTCTAGGCAGTACCAAGCTTAAGGTGGGACATGATAACCTGAGATGCCTTCCATAATTGGTGATGAGAGACAACCATTAGCATAAGTGAAATACCATTTTCACTTGGTCTTTCACTTAGGACTCATTTTGTAGTCCCTCTCTTTCAGCCATGAAATTTCCAGAAAGAATCACAAATTTGATTTTATAAGAATAATCTCAAGAGGCACTTAGTAACATCCATTTTTTGTATTTCTTTTTGTGAAGTGATAATAATTCCCTCATCTCATGTTAAAATCAGGAGAAGTAAAGGCAGGAGCTACTACAGGGTCATATATGAGAAGCTTATTCATTGATCATAGTTAATTATCTTCTTGATTCCTAATTACATAACTGGAAGAAAATAGCCTTTTAGTCCAAGAATCAAAGCTGCCATGGTTTTTCTCAAAATGAATGCCCTTATTAAGACAAAATACAATGAATTAAAAATTTTCCCTATTTTAACGCCATAAAATTTTATTCCCAAATTATATTTATCTACCAAGTAAAGCTCTCACACTTTCCAAGTCAGTTTGTTTCTAGCCCCTTGCAGCTTCCTTATCACAAGCACATACAAGAGTATTGAGTAATATACAGACCTAGAAAATGTGGGAAAATGGATCTCCCATTAAAACAACCAGGGTGAATAAAAAAGTATGACCCTGTCCTCAAAGGAAGGACTGAAGAGATGACAATTAAAAAGTACAACGACTTCCTTCCTATCCCTGGAACATCAAGAGTACTTCTGTCAAAAATTGAACTGGTATCCTCCTTAGCTATAAAATATAATGCCTACATTAAATCAAGATATGAAAAAAACTATTTTAAAATATTAGTAATTCTTACGCAGCATAACTTAATTAAACAAATTACTTTTAGAAGTGAGCAGTGTCTGTCAGATGTCCAATTTTTAAAGTTGCTATTACTAGTTCCATTTCATAGATAATGAAATTGAGAAGTTAAGAAACTCTCCCAAAGCTTGTATTTCTGGATCTAGAAACCATGTCATTAACCATATGATAGCTAAAAAGAAACAGGGTCCAGGAAGAATGTAAGATACCATCTGTTAATTTGAAAAGGAGATGAAGAGATTGGGAACATGACGTACTGCCCCGCTGGGCTACAGTAACTCTTTTGAACAGAGAATAAGCCAGTCTTAATTTCATTAGATTAGCTTCAGTTATTCATAATTTATGGTATACTCTTAAATTTATGAAAAGAATAAAAATTCAAAGCAGACATTGCCTTTGAAAATACATGAAGTATTTTTTTTTTCATGTAATTTGTTGTGTCTTTGTCCTGTGGGCAATTATATATATTTAGGGAGAAACAAACAAGTAAGGGAAGAAATCTCATTCCAGAAACTTTCTAGTCAGTTACTTTTCAACCTTTCATTACATAAGGTCAGTCTTGAAAGCTAAACATCATCTGATCATATGAGAGTTTTCACATTAATGAAAGGACTGTGATAATATTTAACTAATCATCAAAAGGGACACTAGTTCTTACTTTTACCCAGTCCCACTATTTTTCTTTTTCCATTGTTTGTTTGGCTATATCTCATAGATTTCAGGAAAGATAAATGGCTGAGATAAAAATGTAATCCATCAACACACTGTAAATATCTTTTAGTGATGTTATTTACTTTCTGTAAGGAGCAACATACCTTAGTGAAGTTGTGCCAAATCTACCAATTAAATAATATCAAAATCTTAATAAACCCTGGTAACTTTGTCTGGTAGTAAATACACACTCATTAAAGAATGAAAAATGTTAAAGTCACTAAAATAGGAACAATTTCATAGAACTTCTCTCCTGGTACCCTAGATGACAGGGAGACTAGTCAGTCACAAAGATAAGGAATTCACCTAAGATTAAGCAGTAAAATCCACAAATAATTGAAGTCCAACAAACCAGACACTGGGACTGAACCTATTAGTGGCACTGGACATATAACATGGGTCTTAGATTGTGTTCTCCAGAAGCAAACCGTGAGACCAGGGTACATGCGCAAATGATTTATCAAGTGAGTATTCCCAGAAGAAACTGGTTAGGAAGAGGTAGAAAGAGAGTAGGGAAGGGGAGGAAGTTAAGCAAAGGTATAATTTCAAGCAAAGCCTCAACCTTCACTTGAAGGTACCTTGATCCCAAGGGTATCCCTAGAGCTTAAGTTGCATGTTGGAGTTGGTCCTACTTCAAGACAGAAGAAGTGGGGTTGTTTTTTGTTTGTTTTTACTCCAGTGGCAGTCAATTATTGGCTACAGATTGCCTCTAGGGAGATGTGAAAACCTAAGTGTTTCCGACACCTCAAGAACCTGATGAAATAGCCTCATTGTGGTCCTTTGAAGAAGGTTATAGGTGTGAGTTGTTAGGAGTGAAGCACATAAAAGCAGAGAGATAGGGATGTAAAACCTGTAAAGGTGACCCAAGGGCTTCTGGAGTTGGGGACAGCAACAGCACCTACCACATATACAAGGGGACATGATAGCACTAGTCATAATGCCAATTAATATTTGAGGTTAGTTGTGCTATATTAACCAGCTGTCTTGGTAAAAAAGAAAACCTGGTGTGGCCCTCTTATTGTAAAAAGGGCTGAATTTGGCCCATGCTGTGAGCCATCGATAGTTGATGATCTCTGATCAAGATTAATGGTAAAAAATAAACTTGCTACACAATGGGTACCACTGTTAACACTGAATTCCAGGATTTGCTGCCTAAGCTAAACAAGGCAAATCTACCGTGTGACCCCATTGATGAAGTGTTGCCCATAGCACCAAAAATAGAAATTTAATCCATACAAGTCAAAGTAATTCTTTTTTCTCTTTTTAAAGTTTTCTGTTCCCATTAACTCAGCATTTCCCTGTACTTTCAACAAGACATTTTGCAGGAGAAAGAAAACCTCTGAACTAAAAAGGGAAACAGAATTAAATACACATGTTTCTACTGCAGGCCTTCTTACTAGTATTAACGTACGTTGTAAATCCCCAAGAAAGGTGATACTAAATACAAAATTGTTATAATGAAATGACTGTGTAACCCTTATTGTGTGGGGCATCTTTTAAGACTAATAGTCAACGGGCTTACTATGGTGGATTCTTGCTATGAACGGTTAATGCAGAAAAATTACAGACCCATTTGATTTATTTTACAGATGCAAATACCCTAAACAATATTTATGCATATCGAACCAGTGTATAAAACTGATAATATGCTATACCAAGATGAATTTAAGCTATAACAATATATAAGCATATTTCATCACATGAAGACATTAAAAGAGAAAATATATGTAATCATTTTGATAGTGGTAGGATAAGCACTTGCAAAATCTATACCCATTCATGATTTTTAAAAATTTATTAAAGTAAGAGTAGAAAGAAATTTTAAGGTCTGATAAATTTTTAAAAACCCTAGATCAAATGCAATTCTAAATGGAGAAACATTTAAAATATTATTTTCAAGATTAATTCTGAGGGCTTCCTCTATCATTACTTTTACTTACTGTATTAGAAGTCTTGGCCAGTACAATAAGAGAAGAGAAAGAAATGAGAAACATAAGAATTTGAAGTAGGAATTACAGTACATCTCTCATTAGTTGACGTGGAAAGCATTATGAACTCACAGACAGACTATTAGATTTAATAGAATTTATTAAGTTGGTTACTTATGAGATTAATAATAAAAAGTCATTTATATTTATATATTAATAACAGTGCAAACTATTAGACAACATATAGAAAAATATACCATATCTTATAAGAGAATAAATCTAATGGAAGATACGCATGACCTCAATGGAGAAATGATAAAGTTATATTAACAGATATTAAAGAAGACATAAATAAATGAAGATTTTCAAGATTAAGAAGAGTAATATTATAAGTGTTCTATTTTTTCCCCAATGACCTACAGAGTCCATGCAATTCCAATCAACATACCAACAGAATTCGACTTAGAAATGGACAAGATAACACTACAATTTTAACAGGAAAATATAATAGGCCAGGAATAGTCAAAATCCTTTTGAAGAAGTAAGCAAAAAGAGAAGATGAGCTGTACCAGGAATCCAGACATATTATGAAAAAAATGGAATTTAGAACAGGAAGGTAGTGATATAGTAGGATAAATATTAAACAAAGGAATTGACAGAAGCACAGTTCCCAGTAAATAATGAACTTTGGTTCATAGCAGAAGAGAAATTGATAGACTGTTCAATAATACTCACAGAACTACAGAAAGTGGTTAGTAATTTGGAAACAATGAAGTTGGATTTTATATTCCACATCATATTAAAAAAAAAACTCCTGTCAGATTAAAGTCTTAAAAGTTTTTAAAGTTTAGAAAATATAGATACATATCTAGAATCAGTAAAGAAAATCAAGAAAAATTGTGAATATAGGGTTCAGGATGATGGTTATCTATGGTGATGAGTGGTAAGAATGGGACAGGAAGGAACCATATTTACTTAGGTAGTTATCACAATTTTAGCTTTTTTGTTGGACCGTTGGCTGATGAGTGTATATTATTTAAGATAATAAATTAAATAACAAAATAAGCCACAAAAGTATGTTTTACATGAGAGTATCACAACCCCAGGGTTGTAATTAATCCATTTATGTAAAACTAAGGTCCTAATTCAAAAAGGTACCATTGTTTTTAATATACTTATGCTTCACAATTCAGTATATATAAGAAAAGAAACATCATAACATAATGGCTTTTAGCATGGACATTGGGGTTAGGGCGACATGGGTCGACATCCTGAATTTGCTCTTTAAAGCTAACTGGCTCTGCAAAGTTTGTTAATAATTTTAAGGCCTCAATTTCTTCATCTGTTAAAAAAAAATAAACCAAATACCTTTCTTGGGTCAGTTTTGAAGTTTTAAAACAAAAACATAAAATCATTGTTGCCAGTTATTCCCAATATTTCACAAAAGCTTTTCAAATAGAAGAGAAGAGTCTGCATAGGCATCTCTGGGTAGAAGTAGAAGGAATCTTCCACAAGCATGAGCTATCTTTAGACTCTGTTCTACCTCTCTCAAATTTCATGCTAATTTTGACTATTTTTAAGTTCTGTTTCTGAAATGTTTTAAATTTCTTATCATGGGTGGAAATAGGGAAAAATAAAAGAGAAGACGCAGTGATCCTCAGTTTGTGAACTCGTGTGTGTGTGTGTGTGTGTGCACGTGCTGTAGCAGGAAGTTCCCAGTTTACACTTGGCTGCAGGGGTAAGAGGCCACAAGCTAAAAATGTGAATCATCAGGACAGTGCCACCTTCTGGAAAGGTGGAAATGTCTTAGAATATCTAAAGGCAGGCTTGTTCAGCTGGGCCATTAAATCATGCTTCGAAGTTTGATGGGATTCTAATGAACTCTCAGAGGATCAAAAAAGAAAGCAGTCAATTCTCCATGCCTTACTAGAATAGATAAGAAAAGATGTTTTAAAATTTGTAAAAGGTGAGTACATGTAGTTCATCACTTCTGTGGTGACAGGGCCTTTGAGGAGCAGGGCTGGCTTCCATGGGTGGAATTCTTGGGGGCTCAAATTAAGAGATCATGTATTCAACACTCAATATGAATATAAAGAGAGTAATAGATCCTTGCTGGACAAAAATGATCCCAGTCACAGCATGTCTCAGCAGAAAGAATGGAGGAGATCTCAAAAACGGGTGCACTTTGCATCAAGGAAAAACAGTAGCAAGAGCCAAGTTAGAGCTTAAGACACCACAATTCCTACCCACCCAGGAGTGTAAGTCTGAAATCCACTTTATGGATTACCAAATTCTTTCAGCTTCAGAATGCTGTGATGTGGAGACAGCTTGAAGTCATGGGAATTTCACCTTGGATTTCCATAGGAGAAGACTTAAAACAAATTCTATTTTAATTTTAGCAAGAAATTAAAATGATACTCCTTGTACTCACATTTTCATGGAAAAATTTATATCTGTTTCTATTATGTTAATATAGAAGTTATGTTGAATCAAGTCGTGCCATATCAGAAAATTGGGCTAAACTGAAGAGAGCTGATACACAGGCAATGTCTCTTTTCCATTTTCATAATCCAATTTGTAAGAATTCAGACTTGCTCAAACAGAGCATTGGAACCAGCTTTATATATAAAGACATAATTTAGAGTAGTAACAAAATCTACTGAGTACCTAAGAATAAATGTGAAAAAGTTGTGTAAGTTCTTTTGGGGGAAAAATTACTTAAACAAGTTGGTAGGGCTGGGCGCGCCTGTAATCCTAGCATTTTGTGAGGCCAAGGTGGGCGGATCACGAGGTCAGAAGATCAAGACCATCCTGGCTAACACCGTGAAACCCCATCTCTACTAAATATACCAAAAAAAAAAAAAAAAAAAAATTAGCTGGGCGTGGTGGCGGGGGCTTGTAGTTCCAGCTACTTGAGAGGTTGAGGCAGGAGAATGGCATGAACCCGGGAGGTGGAGCTTGCAGTGAGCCGAGATAGCTCCACTGCACTCCAGCCTGGGCGACAGAGCGAGACTCCGTCTCAATAAAAATAAAAAAATTTAAAAAAAGCCAAGTTGGTAAAGGAACAAAAGAAAGGCCTGAAAAAATGGTGAGGTATATCCTAACCTGGGTGAAAGAATTCAATATAAAAGATGGCATCTGTCTACACTCTATCCATAATAGGGAGTATATTCAATTCCAGTAGACAACAAAATTTATCACAGAACTTGACAAACTTATTCTAGAATTAGGGAAGAGAAAAGGTACAAGAGTAACCAAGATACCCTTCCCTCTTTTTTTTTTTTTTTTTTTTTTTTTTGAGACAGTGTCTCACTCTGTCCCAGGCTGGAGTACAGTGGCACAATCTCAGCTCACTTCCGGGTTCAAACGTTCAAGTGATTCTCCCACATCAGCCTCCCAAGTAGCTGAGACCACAGGCGCATGCCACCACACCTAGCTAATTTTTGTAGTTTTTGGTAGAGATGAGGTTTTATCACATTGGCCAGGCTGGTTTCGAGCTCCCAGCCTCAAATGATCCACCCACCTCAGCCTTCCTGCTGGGATTATAGGCATGAGCCATCGCACTGGGCCCCCAAAACTTTTTTTAAAACTAGAAGAAGGAGGGGTGATTTGCCTACCAGTTACTAAGATTCATGATATACCTACAATAATTAAGAGAATGTATTTTTAAAAGATAAGGTAACAATGGTGCTCAAATAGAGAAAGACACCAAAAGAAAAAAAGGAAATAAAATCATGCATGGGGCATTGATACATGAAAATAAAGAGACATCAAATTTGTGGGGGCAGAATGGTACTGGGATATTTGGTTTTCTGTATGAAACGAATACCTTGTAATTCATATCATGAAATGAAACAAAACCTGATAAAGATTAGCTTTAAAACAAAGTAAAACTATAAAAGTCTAGCCTACTAACTACCTGAGAACACAGAATGATTTTTGAACAAAGAGATAAAGAAACAATTAAAACAAATAAACAGAGATTATCATAACAAAAAACTGATATATTGAATTGCATCATAATTAAAAGCTTCTGTACATATAAGAAACTGCAATAGGCAAGTTCTATGATGTACTCCTATTATCTTTCTCTTGGTATTCATGACTTTAGATAATCTCCTCTGGAGTAACTTGCTTCCAACAGACAGAATACCTCCACATCGAGGTCTTGTCATTTCCATGATTAGATTACAAAAGATTCTGATCACCATCTTGCTAGCAGCACACTTTCTCCCTTGCTTATTTTACTGAAGCAAGCTGCCTTGTTGCCTTGCTAACAGCCAGGCAGGAAGTAAGGCCTTCAATTCAGCCCTCAACACTACCAAAACCACATAAATGAACTTGGAAGCTGATCCTTCCTCAGTTGATCCTTTGGTTAAGCCCCAGCCCCGAGTAATAGCCTGATTGCAGCCTTGTGAAACACCCTGAAGCAGAGGAGGCCTCAGCTGGGCCAAGTCAGATTCCTGACCCACAGGAAATGTCAGATAATAAATGTGTGTAGTTTTAAGCTGCTAAGTTTGTAATAATTTGCTTCACAGCAATAGATAACTCATACAGAGGCCATGAGCAGGTGGGTGTGAGTCAGAGTGGAACAAGGTATTACAACACATATTACAAAGTTAAACTTTTGACTTAAGATTACATAAGAAACTTCTACAAGTTATTATAACATAAAACAACTCAATAGAAAAACAGGCAAATGAAATGATCAGGCAATTCATAAAACAGAATCTTGCATTGATAATAAACATGAAACAATGGTTATCCTCACTAGCATTCAGGGAAATGAAACTTAAAGAACAAATAATATTTCATATCTGTCTAATTGACAAAATTTTAAACAGTTGGATAAAGTCAAGTGTGTTCTGAATATGCAGAAATGAGAATTCACAGACACTGTCGGTAAAGTGTAAATTGTCTCAACTGTTCTGTGAAGCAAGTTAGCACTATTTTGTAAAAATTAACAGATGCATACTTGTGACCCAGCATTTTCATTTCTAGGTATATGCTGAAGAAGATATGAGCAAGGATATTTATTTTGACAATTTTTTGCAATAGTGAAAAATGGGAAACAGCTCAAAAGCACATCAATAGTAGAATGATCTAGACATGCTTAGATATTCCATACAGCAATTGCAATGAATACATTGGATCTGTAATATTTATATATATATCAAAAAAGGACATTGAAAAAACAAATTAAATAACAATACATGACATGACATTATTTATGTAATTAAAATTTTAAAAAATAATATGAATTAAATAATACGTGATGATATATAAGAACTTTATTATTATTATTCAAAAACCAACCAAATTCATCAGGGTTATCACCTTGGGAAAGAAAAAAAAAGAGTGATCCTGAGGGAAATCCAAATTTTCTTATTTTATTTTTATATCTGTTTTTATTATTTTTATTTTATTCTTTCACAGGAATTATATTTTATCTATATTAACTATATTTAAATATAAGCTTGTTCAAATTTTGGGTGGTAGTACAGAGATGTTTGTTATCTTTGCCTTTTGGGGGGAGATACTAATTTTCAAAATAAAATGAATTAAAAATTAAAATATTAAAGATAAAATTATTGTGTGGCAATTATTTCCTCATTGCGTGAGTGATATCCAAGAGTGCCATTGAAAAGAGATTTCCAAAAAGTGGCTGAAATACATATATGACAAGGTTTCTGACTGCTCTGAGTGAATATGTCAGTAAAGAAATTTCCTTACTTGAAGGTCTTATCACATATCGCCATAATGTCAGACTGGTAGGTGGTATATGAATATTTGCTATTTCAACATTAATGTAGCCTTTTTTCACACTGAGGGATTTGGAGATAAATATTTCTCACTATCAGCTCTCTTTAACTCACAACTTCATTTATCATTCCTATAATCGGATTGCGTGACTTTTCATTTGCCATTGTGTAACAAACTACGTCAAATCTCAGTGGTTTAAAATAACAACTTACTATTTTTCATGGGTGTATGATTCAGCTTAGTGGTTCTGCAGATCTTGGCCAGGCTCATTCATGTATCTGATGTCAATTTTGGGTTTGGCTGGGACTGGATGATTTAGCATGGCTTCAATAGGACCATCTGGATCCAGTCCATATATTTCTCATCGTACTGCAGGTTAACCCAAACACATTCTTACGGTAATGCCAGGGGTCCAAGAAAGAAAGTGGAAATACCCACGTGCTTTTTCAAAGCTTGCTTGAGTCAAGCCACCGGTTCAAGGAAAGAATCAGTGCAGGATAGCACTATCACAGTACATAATTGTCAGGAGGTGTGAAAAAATGGGGACATTAACACAGCCAATCTACGATAATACTTGAAAACAGTCGGTTTTCCTTGTAGCTCTTGTAGTAAGATTTACTAAGTTGGCCAACTTTGGAAACCACCACATTGTTATTAAATTGGCTAATTTATATTATTTGTGGGCAAATAGCACTCCAGTCAGTCCCCAAATTAACATATTTTATTTCCTGATATGAATAATGGAAGTCCTGCAGGTGAGTTCACTCCCCTGCACAGTTCTAGTCCACTCCAATAGAGACCAGGAATCACAAATACAAGAGAGAGCAGTCCTGTCCACTTTGGCCTTACAGCATTGGAGGGTTATCAGCTGCCAGTTGAAGTTGCCATGTCCTAATTTTGAAGCAACTCTGGATGGTGGGGTAGCACCTTTCCTTATGCTAGATTCTCCTCAAGGTCAAATTGACCCTCTGAGGGGAAGGTCTGTGTTCTTTTAGCCTCTTACTTGGATATTTTCCATGTTCTATTGGGTCCCAAAATGGTAGAGAGACACAATTTGCTGTTGGTAGCCCTTTGGTGGAGATTAAGACTGCAGTGGAACAGAACTTCTAGGGGCCACCATACCTTTCGCTGATACTCTTCTACAGAAGGGTGTCCTGCAGACAGGTGAGATGCTATCCACACTAGTGAAAGGACCGTTGCTGGTTAGACACCTGGAAAGGGGAGACACTTGCTACCATCAAAACCATAGCTGAAAACATCCTTGGGTTGTTAGGATCAGTGAGAAGAGATATAAATCCTGGCTATTAGAATTCTCAGTGCCCAGGTCTTTCAGTTCACACAGAGTAAAATTCTTTTGCTTGAGGCAGACCTAGTTTTACTATTTAAATAATTCTTACTTCAGAAACAGTAGGCTCCTCCATGGATTGCTCTGCTAAACTCAAATATTGGAGCTGATTTTTGGATCAACTTATCTCCAGACTTATAACTTTATTTCAAGTTATCTGTAGCTCTCTGCTGCGACTGGATCTTTGTGGCTGTCACTGTGGTGTTAGCCTTATGAATCTCTCATTTAGCTGGAAGGATTTGGATTCCTTCTTCCCAGGAGATCCAGAGTACCTTGTGTAAATTAACCTGCCTCCTCTATCCGAGACTAGCTCTGACAATCAAGCAATTACCTTCTTGCAGCACCTTCCTTTGAACATTACAAATTTGCCTGAATGATAAGTATTTAAAACACACATTAAAAAACCATTTTTATTATCCCAGTCATTGGATAGGCAGAGAAAACCAGGTGACAGGCTCTTTGAGGTTAAGTGTATAATTTTCAGAGGATTGAAAGGCTTCATTCAGGATGAATACAAATTAGTTCCATTGTAGATGTGATCCTACATTTCCACACATAAATCTCAGTCCATACTTCATTCACTACAAATACACACATGACAATTAATAACACACACCCATATATATGAATACATGTGAATAATACAAATTCAGCCTTAATCCATTCATAAACAGTCCTTTGCTCAGTACCCACGTCGTGCTAGGTACAGTGCCAAGTGCTGAGTTATATCAAAACAAAATGAAGACAAACATGATATGGTTTCAGTTCTTAAGCACCTGTGTGGTTTTAAGGCAGGAACAGCTATAGGAAAACAAGAGCATTTTGGCATCAGCACAGTTTTTGTAATTTTGCATAATTATAAACACATGTTGTTCATCATCAGAACTCAGAGAACATGGATAAGTTGTTTGCAATTCACAAGGCTAAAGCAGTTTTTAAGCCTTCAGAGATGCTTTAAATAAAAGTTCCAGGACAGAATTTATCAGAAGCAGGCCTGTTGCGTACTTGGAAAAGATAACTAAGGTGAGTCAGCTCCTGGCTTTTTCTTTTGCTATAACTCAGATGACTGTGATTTTGCCAAAGTTATAAAGGGCCACCAGGCCCTTTGCTGAAACATATTTTCTTTACGCTGAACTGTAAGTTTTATATCTTCTACTTTGGTAAATTTTATGCACATCAACTAGAAGAGGCATTTTAGAGAAAAGGCATAGATGCATGTTGAACAGTGGTATCTGTCTCACTACTCAACATCCTCATTAGTACCTTTTTTAAATTACATTTTTGGAAATTCTCCATATGGATAATTATGAATTGGTAAAGTATTCTTTCAACTGATGTCTACATTCAGCACTAGAAAGATTATTAAATAATCTCTTCCACATTTTTGCATTAATGATTTCACTTTGAGCCAGGCTTGATAATTACAGAAACAATTGAGTGTTAGCATATCATTTCATTTTCAATAATTTGAAACATAGGATGATACCAGTTTCTGAGACTTATACTCAGACCTCAAGTAAAAAAGACAGAAACAGAGTAAAAGAATGGGGGAAAGAGAGAGAGAGAGAGAGACAGAGAGAGAGAGAGAGAAAATGAATTTCCTATCTAGATTCCAGAGATAGAAAAGGGCTTAATTCTTTAACAATATTAGAAGGAAATAACTTTTCTTCCAACTCACTAGAGTGAACCTTGAAATATGGAAAGAATCTATTATCATTATTTTAAAGGCCTAAAGCAGAACCGTATATTTAAAAGCATATGCCTAACACTTTTAGAAAGCATGAGACATTACAAAAGAATGCAAGCCATAAAACATAACTGTTTTTCAGTATTTAAGGAATTGATTTTACTCACTTAAGGAGTCAGGAATGGGTATAAATCAGTCCCCAATAATTAGTAATATAATTGGCAAGAAGTGATTATATAATACCTGAAGTCAGCCAAACATGGGCAACCTAATATGGTCAGGAAAAGCAATAACTTGTAGGATTCTAAACAGGAGGTCTGGTCTACATTTTTAGAAGGGATGTGGACACAAGGTTTAGTATTTCATGTGGGTGTCTCTAAACTTAATATGGGTATTTCCCAGGATGTAAAGAAAGCTAATCAATTAGTCTGTAACCATTTGTTTTATATATTTATTCCAGTAAATAACAGGAATGTTGGGCATTGAGTCATTACACAGAATGAATGTTTGTCATTGATTGGAAGGATACCTGTTTATTATAAAAAGTTTTAAAAAGTAGATATTCAACTGAAAGGATAGCATTCCTGTCTATTTCTGAAAATGGTCAATTTTCTAGTTAATTACTGGACAAGATGTGTTCTGCTGGAGGACACTGGTCATGAACTCCCTTTGACTCTCAGAAAAGTCAAGTGGCTGCCTTCCTGTGTCTGCCTCTCCCCAGGAAATCACCAACTAAAGTCAGAATCCTGAACTCACTTATCAAGAACTTTAAGTGCTGGGAGAAAAATCTGACATCATGAGCATCCATATCTTTGCTGCTTTCTGGAAATGCCTGTTGGATCACCCATGGAAACGTGTAGGAGGAAAATGAGCAATAGGGATTTTTCACTTTGTTAGGTAGAACTAGTGCTTCCAGTTAATTACTCATTTATATTCCCCCTGTGGCTTTTAGATAAGTTTTATATTATTTATTTTTATTACATGAATTCATATGTAAATTCTATTGCCAAATTTTGTTCCTAAATAGCAAATAAAACTAAAGAGCTTTTGAGCTTATACCCTTCCATACTGTATCTTCATACAGTATGGTAATACAGGTATTCATGCAGTATAGTACTTCATACCATACCCTTCATATTGTATCTTTTTATTCCTTTTGCTGTGCGCATACATCGTATGTGACTGTGTATGGATGTGTGTGTATGCATTCATATACTTATAAACTATATGTAAAACACATGGTTAAACATTTTTTCCATATAGTTTGGCTATTTGCATTTCCTCTCCATGAATTTCCTATCTATAACATTCAAATGAAGAGCTTATCAAAATATAAATATACAGGGATTTTTGATATAGAAATTATTTCATAGGTTGTATCACTGTATAGGTCTCTTAGAAAGATTTTAGACATCTTTCCTTGTCAGAGCATAGAGAACTACCAATTTCTTTTCAATTGCTGAATAGGTATTCCATAGAGTGTATTTAACATATTTCATTCAAATATTCCCTTTTTGTGCCTCTTTGCACGTTTCAGGTTTTTCTAGCATAACCAGAAGTAGAATTGTTCAAAGGAAATATATATTTTAATTCTAATTTTAAAGGAATTCTGTGAAATTCTCCTTCAAAATAGCTGCACTAAATTATACCCAGCAGTCATGCATGAAAGTTAATGTATCTCTCATCCTTGCCAGCACTTGAGACTGACAAAGTTTTAATTTTTTGCCAAGCTGATGCAAATTATTGCATCAAATTTTGTTCAAATTTTCAGTTCCCTGGGTAACAAGTGCAGTTGAGCGTATTTTCCATATAGTTATGGGCCAGTTGCATTTCTTACCTTGAATTTCCAATTTATGGAATTCAAATAAAATGCAATTATTATGTCAATGGGTGTTAAGAGTATTATTTTTGTCTACCTTTTAGCTATATTTAGTGAAAGTATTTTCTTGTCAAATTGAATAAATTACTTATATATCTTGAATATCTATTTAATTTGTGTTATAAATGATTTCCCTGGTTTATGGTTTGTCTTTTAATTTCAATAATCCCATATTTTATAATATAAAACCTTAAAATTATGATATGATTTAAGTTTGTCAGACTTTTCCTTTATAGCATTGTCAGACCTTTTCAAAGTCACAAACATACTCTCATTTTTGTTAAAGTTTTGTTTACATACGTTGATTTTAATCCATCTGGAAATAGTTTTTGTAAGTGGTGGGTGGAAGGGAGGGTTTGAACTTTTTTTTTTCCAGATGGAAAATCTGTTGCCCAATATCATTTAGTGACTACTTTATTCTCTTGCTGATAGGAGATGCCACCTCACTTACATATGAAATTCTCATAGATGCACATGTACTCTTGACTAATTTCTCCCATTTAAATTTATAAGATTATACCACTTACAACTATTAGAAATTTAACTATTATTGGCAATAATTAATTATGCTCTTCATTCATTTAATAATGTTTATTGCATTTCTATTATGTGCCAATCCCACTATTCTAAGTCTTGGGAGAGAGCAATTAGCAAAACAGACTAAGTCCCTGCACTCATTGCTGTTATGTCTCTAAGGGGTGGTGGGCCAGAGAGCACCACACAACCGATAAGTATGATGTAGCTGAACTGCAGGGTGTCAAACTTAAAAAAAAGTTGACATTCTCTTATATAGTGTTAAAGATCTCATCCATTTTATCTTCACCAAGATAAGGTATCTGTTTTTTTGTTTTTGTTTTTTTTTAAACTTCTTTCTTTCTTTCTTTCTTGTTTTTTGAGACGGAGTCTCTGTCTGTCACCAAGGCTGGAGGGCAGTGGTGTGATCTTGGCTCACTGCAACCTCTGCCTCCCAGGTTCAAGCAATTCTCCTGCCTCAGCCTCCTGAATAGCTGGGATTACAGGCATGCGCCACTACACCTGGCTAATATTTGTATTATTAGTAGAGAAGGGATTTCACCATGGTGGTCAGGCTTGCCTCAAACTCCTGACCTCGTGATCTGCCCGCCTCGGCCTCCCAAAATGCTGGGATTATAGGTGTGAGCCACCGCGCCCAGCCTAACTTACTTATTTCTAAACTTCACATCAGGGTGATCACTATGCAAAACTCTGAAACTATAGAAAAAGTACATGGCAAGTCCTTTTTCCTCAAAAAATTTGAAATCAATCTGAGGAAATGAGACAGCAACAATCAAAAGGATATGATATAAATAGTCAAAGGGCCTAATAAATGCAAGACTTCAAGATAGTATAGCTTTAATTTTAATATTAATAAAATAAACCACAAAACCATGGCAACTTGAGGGACCAGGTCTTTGTGATGTGTACAAATTGGTCTAAATTCTACTCCAGTAATAAGTATACAAATGATTGGATACAAACAGCATGGCATTCTTGATCAGGAGAATTTCATTAGTTTTACTGAAAAAAAAAAAAAAAAGGATGTGTTGTTAGAGAATGGACTGAAAAAAAGTAGTATAGAGAGAGGTTTTAGAGGTCCTTAAATAGCTAAGTAGTTTGTATCTTATCTACATCAAGGGAAATCAAAAGAAAACTTTTTAGCAGAGCATGGTCAATGTGTGACTTCAATGAACCAGTGGTCCTGGAAACCTTGAAGATAAGACTTCTCTAGACAAAAATCTGTCTTCTTTACCTCAACTTTTCTTTAGATTTTTCTCTTCTCCCAAAGAGGCTCAGTGTCCTTGGGCTGACCTTTTCTCTATAGTAGTGCCTTTTGGTATTTCGGGCACTCCAGAAATACAAAATATTCTTCTCTATTTCTCAACTCCCATGGAAAAATTAAATAGCCTCTGCCACATATATAATGAATCTAAAGATAATCCACAAGCACAGATTATCATGGCTGCTCTCGAACATACCTCTCCTGTAAAATACATTTGCACGTAACATAAGTTGCTGAAGAAAGTCGAGAGACAAAAATCTCTTTGCTCAAAAGTGTATGAGAATTTCTGTTTCTGGGGTAGCCTGGGAGGAGAGATGCTTTTGTCTCTGGGTAAGATTTAGGTCCTGTGGTAGCCTCTAAAATGACTCCCAATGCTCCCCACCTCTGAGCTTTCCTCTGTTCATGTCATCCCCTTTTCTGAAACGCAGCCTGGACTTAATGTTTTGCTTCTGACAAACAGGATACGGTGAAAATGATGACGTGTCACTTCCAAGATTAGGTTATGGAAAACTGGTTTCCATCTTGCCTGTTCTCTCTGACTCTCTCTTTAGGTCATAATGAATGCAAGCCAACTGCTATGTTGTAAACTGAGTGATAGAAGGCCCCCATGAAAAGGAACTCAAGGAGGCCTCAGTCTATCAGCTAATGAGGACATGAATACTGTCAACAAACATGAGAGTGAATTTGCCCCTAATGGAGGCTTGAGCTGGCTGCAACATTAGTTCGATTGCAGCCTTGTGAGAAACTTCCAGACAGAAGACCCAGCAAAGCCACACCCAAATTCCTGACCCAAAGAATCTGTGAGATCATAAATAATTTATTGTTTTGACAAGCTGCTAAGTTTTGGGTAATTTGTTGCTCAGCAAACATAACTAATACAGGCTACCTCCCAGCAGAACATTTTGTAGCTATTGTAGGACTCACAGAATGTTGGCATGGGAAGAGATTGAAATCAATTGGATTTATGCCCTGTTAGATGTTTGAGACCCCTGTAATTTCCTGCTTATGATGGTCAAGTCAGACCTGCACATCTCCCATGCTGTAAACATCTTAACACAATTTTCAGTTGACTCTGGAAATTTCCCCTGTAATAGTCTTTTAATAATGATGAACTTTCATGTCTCTGTGATCAACTACCATTCATATTGGCTTCTCATTTTTGGTAAGAAGAATTATATCATCAATTAAAATTGATGAGAAAGGAAAAGTATGTCACTTAGAAGATCATCATTCTTGGTCTAACCCATCTTTCTGTAGCTGAGTTTCCCGTGTAACAACATGTAATCTCAGAAAACTGAAATGGAAAATGTCAACATAATTGTGCTCTGAAGCCATGATAAAAAGTGAAAAATGAATTATCTCTGTAGTTGTAATAAATACCCACAAATATTTCTTTTTTAAAAAAGAGAAAATACGTCTAACAAATTGTATAGTCATGTCAGTGATTTGGCTTTTTTAGGAAGAAAATCTGCACAATGATAATTCATAAACTCATAACATTAATAACAAGCTCTCAATTAATAACAAGCATGAGACAGCTGCACTGCATCTTGAAATCCCACAGCATTTCCCAACTGCACTGCTAACAAATTGAAGTCATACACCCAAATGTGGTGAAGCAATCCATTCACGAGCAGCTGTGAAACACCAGTCAGCTGAAACAGACTCTGAAGATAATTTAACTGGCAAAAGCAATTAAAAAATACTGCACTCATGGATGATATGTGAATCCGAGGCTATTGAGATCCTGCTCTTATCCCTTGGGACTCATCCCTGCACTATGAAGGCTGCTTATTTCAAACACCTGTTGCTCTCTGCCTGTGATCTTTAATTCTGACTTATGTTCAGGACAAACCAGAAATGCCAGAGGAAGGATAACGTTCTTTATCTGAGCTTCAACCAGTGTTGGAGTAGAAGTTGGAAGACAGATACACAATCTCCCTTCGTTTCTGTTGGTGTAACTTCAATGTATATTCTACGTTGTCTCCCAGAGTCCCCCCACTCACCCACTCACATTTAAGTAGCAGTTGCTCACAGTAGGAACTGCTTTATAATGTAGCGTTTATTGCCTGACTTTCCTTCCTTATTTTCCTACCCCACTCCCAGTGTTTCCTGAGATCACTTCTAATAACTAGCAGTGTTCCTAATATGACTCAAAGTATTTGGACTCAAATCCATGTCTCCACTTCGGTTGCTAGGGAAACCCAACTTAAGACAACTTATTTGGCAGTTGCACGTTTAAATCAGGTATTATACTCAAAGAATTTGGGAAGTTTTATACCCACTGAAATGCTTAACAACAGAGGACACAAAATGCAGCAAGTTTTCTTGAGTAAGGAGCCAAAACCAGACTTGGAACATTACCTGTTGAATTTTTGTTACATTTTCCTTTACCTATTTTCAATTTTGAAGTGGTTCCAGAAGTCCATTAGCTTTTATTATAACAGAGATTTCCAACATAGTCTTCAAACCTTCATGAAACAGAGGGTTAAATACAGTATTCCACAACCCAAAGAGACTGTGGATATTTGTATCCACAGAAAGGTTCACAATATTAGCAATAACTATACCTTAAAAAATTCTTATGATGGGACAGGAAATGTGTTATTATACATATTTACCCATTCTGTATCCAAAATAACCTTAAGCTTTAGGTACTGTTCTTGTTGTTTTATTTTGTCATTTTGTAACAGATTTAGTGTTGACATATATGACATAAAATCTTTACACAAAGTACAGTTTGACAACTCTAGACATATATATATATATATATACCCATGAAATAATTATCACCATTAGGATAGTGAATATACCACAAGTCCCCAGAAGCTTTCTCATGATCCTTTGTAATTCCTCTCTATTCCTTACCTCTTCTCCCCCGCCTTCCTCAGGCAATAGCCAGTATAGATTAATTTACATTTTCTAGAATCGTATGTAAATGAAACAATACAGAATGTACTCTTGCTATCTGACTTCTTCCATTCATAATTATTTTGAGATGTATCCATATTATATATATGTATAATTCACTCTTCTTTATTGTTGAGTTTATTCTGTTGTATGGATGTACTACAATTTGCTTATCCATTCACCAGTTGAAAAACTACATTTTTTAAAATCCATCTACCTGTTGACTTATTCTTTCCAGCCTTTGTTATAAATGTAAGCATTTTTGTATAAGATTTTGTATGTATATAGGCTTTCATTTTGGAGATGTAAACATTTATATATGTTATATATGTATAACATTTTAAGAAATTGTCATTGTATCATTTTATATTCCCACCAACAATGTATGACAATTCCAGTTTTCCACATCCTCACCAATACTTGATATTATTAGGCCTTTAATTTTTAGCAGTTCTTACAGGTGTGTAGTGGTATCTCATTGTAATTTTAATCTGCATTTACTATTGATTGATGTTGAGCATCTTTTCATGTGCTTATTTGTCCTCTGCATATCTTCTTTGGTGTTCAAGTAATTTGCCAATTTTTACTGATTTGGAGCTTTTTTATTATTTGGATTTGAGAGTTATTTACTTATTCTACATACAATCCTTTATCCAACATATGTCTGTCAAATATTTCTCACAGTCTGAGGTTCATTTATTTTCATTCTCTAAATACCATTTTTTGAAAATAACTTTTAATTTTGACGAAGTCCAATATGTCAATGTTTTCTTGTATGAACTATGCTTTAGGCATCTTATCTAAGAACTCTGCCTAACCAAAGGTCATAAAGGCTTTTTCCTTTGTTTTCTTCAAGATGTTTTAGAGTTTTAAGTTTAATATTGAAATCTGTGATTCGTTTTGAGTTAATCTATCTATCTATCTATCTATCTATCTATCTATCCATCTATCTATACTAAGAGATATGGATCAAAGTTTATTTTTTGTTTGTTCAATATATCCAGCACTACTTGTTTAAAAGACTATTCTTTCTCCACCGATTTTCCTTTGCACCTGTTCCTAAAATCAATGGTCAATGTATTTGTAGGTCTATTTATGGAATTTCTATTCTGATCTATTATTATCGTTGTCTACCTTAACACAAACATGACACTGCCTTAATTATTATAGCTTTATAAGTATTGAAATCCAGTAGAGTTACTCCTCCAAATTTGGTTTTCTTTTTAGTTATTTTGGCTATTTCAGGTCCTTTGCACTTTCCTTTGAATTTTAGAATCTTGTCAATTTCACAATAAAATGCCTACTCTGGTTTTGATTGAGATTGCTTTGAATCTATTCATCAAATTGGAGAAATTTGCCATATTATCAATATGAATCTTTAGATTCATGAGCATAAGATACATATTTATTTAGATCTTCTTTAATGTCTCTCAGTAATATGTTGCAGTTAAAACTGTAGTTTTCAATGACTAGCATTGCCATATCTTTATTCAGGCTTATCCTTAAGTACTTTGCATTTTTGATGCTATTGTAAGTGGTGTTATTTTAAATTCTGAATATTCACTGCTAATACAAAGAATAATAATTGATTTTTGTTTATTGATCTTGTACTCTGAAATCCTGTTCAACTCAATTATTAGTTCTAGGAGCTTTTTTTTTTGTAGATTTGTTTGGATTTTCAAGATATAATCTAGTTGTCTTTGAATGAAGTTTTACTTCTTCCTGTCCAGTTGGAACAATTTTAATTTTTTTCTTGCTGTATTCGGTAGATGAAATCTCTAGTACAAAGTTAAATAGCAGTGGTGGGAGTGAACATTCTTGTCTTGCTCTTGATCTTAGGAAGAAAGCATTTAGTCTTTCACCATTAACTATGATGTTAATTGGGGGTTTACTGTATATTTTGTTTATCATGTTAAGTAACTTCCCTTACGTTGCTAGTTTGCTGAGAATTAATCTTAGGAATGGATACTAGATTTTTCAAATCCTCTTTCTACATTTATAAATAAAGTCATGGGGTTCCTTTTGGGTCTACTAATATTGTGCATTACATTGACTAATTTTTTTTAATGTTACATAAACCCTGCAATCAATGGATAAAACCTAATTGTCCATGATATATTACCTTTTTTAAGTATCAACTGGTTTCATTTGCTAAAATTTTGTTTAGAATGTTTGCACATGCATTTCGGAGGGATACTGGTTTATAGTATAACGTATCTTGTCTGTCTTGTGTATTAGTAGTGTGAGATATTCCCTGCTCACCAATTTTCTGGATGTATTTGTATGAAACTTGGTATCATTTCTTCCTTAAACGTTTGCTAGACTTCAGCAGTGAAGACAGTTAAGCCTGGAGTTTTCTTTGTGGGAAAGATTTTAACCATAAATTCAATTTCTTTAAAAGATATAGGACTATTCCACTTATATATTTTTCTTACATGAGCTTTAGTCATTTGTTTCTTTTAAATTATTTGTGCATTTAATTTTTTGTGGAATTTATTAGCGTCCAGTTGTTCATAATATTTCCTTGTTATCTTTTTGAAGATCTGTAAAATTTGCAGTAATGTCACCTCTCTAATTCGTAATTCTTATAATTTGTACCTTCTCACTTTTTTTTCCTGGTCTGTCTGCCAAGAGGTTTATCAACTCCATTAATCTTCTCAAAAAATCAGCTTTTGGTATTTATTTTTCTCGTTATTTTTCTGTCTTTTATTCTATTGATTTCCAGTATGATTTTTGTTATTTCCTTTCTTCTGCTTATGTTAATCTGTTCTTTGTTTTCTAGTTTCTTACACGGAGGTTAAGGTAATTGACTTAGGATCCTTCTTGTTTTATAAAATAGGATTTGAGTACTATAAATTTGCCAGTAAGTGCTGATTTTAGAGCATCTCACAAATTTTGAAATGTTTTGTTTTCATTTTAATTCAATCTAAAATATTTCCTAATTTATATTTTGATTTCTTTTTTAACCCATGGATTATTAGAAGTTATTACCAAATAATTGTGGATTTTTTAGAGTTTTTAATGATTTTTATTTTTCTCCCAAGTTGACAGAGAACGTATTTTGCATGATATGAATCAATTTTCATTTATTGAGATTTATTTTAATGCCCAGAATATTATCTATCTTAGCAAATGTTTTCTGTGAACTTGATAGTAATGGGTATTCTCCTGTTGTTGGATCGGGTTTCTAGAACTGTAAATTAAATCAAGTTGGGTGATTATGTTGTTCAAGCTTCTATATTCTTACTAACTTACTGTCTGTTTTGTTCTACCATTTGTTGAGAGAGACATATTGACATATTTAAGTATAATTGTGGATGTGCTCCTTTTTTCCTGTGGTTCTGTCAGTTTCACTTATGTATTTTCAAATTCTGTTATTAGATACATAAACAATTAGGATCATTATGCCCTCTTGATGTGTTGACTGCTTTGTCATTATGAAATGATTTTCTTTATATCTGTAATATTTTTTACTATAAAACTACCTTTTTCTGATATTCACATAATCTCTTCAGCTTTCTTTTGCTTAGATGAGCAGAGTATATTTACATTTTTTCACTCTTTTGGTTTTAACTTGTTTATTATTTCATTAAATTATATTTTATTTTACACAATATACAGTTAGAGCCTTATTATTTTCCAATATAGTACATTTGTGTTTTAGTAGGAGTGCTTGAATCATTTGCATTCAATGTAATTACTGTTATGCTTAGATTTAAGTCTGTCACCTTGCTATTTATTTTGCATTTGTCTCATCTCCTCTTTTCCTTTTTCCATTGTTTGGATTAAGTATTTTGTGATTTTGTCTCCTTTGTTGGCTTATTAGGTAAAATTTCTTGTTGCATTTGCTTAGTGGTCTCTTTTGGGTTTGTAACATGCATCTTTAACTTAACACGTTCTACCATCAGCTGATAACATACTCAGTATAGAGTTTAACAATCTTAACGGTAGTATATATCATTTAATTTCTCCTCTCCCAAGTCTTGATTGTTATATTTTTACTTATGTTATAAATCCCACACTACATTGTTATTATTTTTGTTTAAACAGTAAATTATCTTTTAATAAAATTTAAATAACAAGAAAAATAATTCGCTTATGTTTACCCACATAGTTACCATTTCCAGTGTTCTTCATTTCTTTATGGGTCTGTATTTCTACCTGTTGTCATTTTTCTTTTGTTTAAAGAACTTCCATTAAGATTTCTTGTAACATAGATCTGTGGGAGATGAACTCTTTTGACCGTCGTGTATCTGAAAAAAATTCATTATTTCATATTTGTTTTTAAAATATGGGTTTTTTTTTTTTTTTTCTGGGCATTTGGAACTCTGAGTTAACAGGCTTAGGGGGAGAATGGGCAAGGTTTCAGAATTTTCAAGCTGTTGCTCCCTTGTCTTCTCTCTTGCACTGTTTTCTGAGAATAATATCTTTGTTCACCTATATAGATATCTTTTTTTCTTGCTAGTTTTAAATCTTTCTTATTATTACTGAGTTTGAGCAATTTGATCATGCTGTACCCAGGTATACTTTCTTCTTCTTTTTTTTTTTTTTTGGTGTTCATTGAACTTCTTGGATTTTTGGTTTTTCAGTGTTCATCAAATTGGGAAAAAATATCAGTTTTGTTTCTTTAAAAACCCTGCCTTTTGGCCTCTCTATTTACTTGTGTAGGTAAATCACATAAAGTAATTACATAAAAGGACAACAGTAATCCAGGTACAGACATTAAAGAATTTTTTTCAAATAAAGTTCAGCAAGAAAATACGGATCTAAATCTTAACACAATAAATTCAGATTAGGCTTCCAGAAGAAATTCTATTTGTGGAACATTTTAGAAACCTTTACTTGGGTTGCAAAAAGCCAACAAAACATTTTAGAATATTTAGGAAAAAACTGAGGTCCTCTGCATTTCACACTAAGGCCACTGCACAGCGTCCGGGTCCTTTTGCTCCTCTTGGGAGTCCCTTTTCCACAGCTTCTGCCTTAGGGAAAGGTCATCATCCCAGTTTTTCTCTTGCGTTATTTTAACCTTTATCTGTTTCTTCCAGAGATTCTAGTGAAAAGTTGAAAAGACTTCACTGTGAATCAAATATACATACATATATCCCTGAAGGTGTTCTCCAATGAGGACTTTCCTGAAAGCCACTGACTTGAACCTTCTCAAGGCTGATTCCTGGAAAATGTAACTAGCTCACTTTCTGGAAATCATGTGAATGAGAGGCCCAGATGATAATGTAAAAGCATTACCAGAGTTAAGGGGAAAAAGAAGGTAGGTCAGTCACCAGTTTATCATCACATGTGTTTTATTTTTTTTAATGAGGCATCTTTATCATTTTGTTTCTGATGAATATATAAAAGTATGTACTGGACTACGCTCTCTCTCTATATACACATATATGTACATATTATATATGTACATACGTAACACACACACATACACACACACATGTGCGCACACACACACATACATATCCACAAAACGCTGAGAAACTTGAAGTGACAGCTTTCAATCTCTCCTCTAGTCCTTTGATTCTGTCTAATTAAACCTAACCATTTCTCATAGATTGCAGAAGGTGGCAGGTAATACTCCTCATTTGGCAACCAAGAAGGTGATGTTCATTGCAAACCTTGAAAGTGAGAAGAAATACTGTAATAGTTCCTTTCTTCCCAATCTGCCTCCATACAGCTAGAGATTAAAATTAATTCATGTAAAACATCTGGCATAGTGCCTGGTACAGAGTAGGAGTCTAATAACTGGCAGCATACATTTCTATGAATGAAAATTTTGGGGAAATAAAAATATTACTGATGGAGGGAATTGAGTCAATTGTAAAGAAAAAGAAAGAATGGGGAGGACAGGGTAGCATGGCACTCAGAACAAGTTTTTGCTCCATCAGAAATCGGAAAATGGGTAGAATGTATAGATAAGACAATGATGAACATAAGCAATCAATTTTTTTGTTTGATTAAGGTCAAGTTAACAACCTATCCCAATGGCCTAAAAGTTACAAGGTGCTCAGTAAGCGTAGTTAATCACCATCTCAAGAGGATTTGGAAACTCCTGAATCAAGAAGTGAAGTGCAAAACTAAAGGTTTCAATAAGATCAGTGGAAGGGAGGAGAGGGCGAGTATTGTTACAGAAGATACTTAAGGATAAATTATAAATCAGGCTCGGAGGACAAACGTCTCTCTCACTATAATCTTTTCTCATCTTTGGTAATTCCATACTGACCTGAGTGGCTTTATTATAACTTGCTTACTAATGCTTCAAATTTTAAAAAATGTTTTGCTGATTTGACCTGATTGAAACAGGAATCAAGTATACAAAATACAACAAATATTTAATGGAACACTCATGTATTTTATCAGACAATTTTACACAGTAAATATAAACTTCCTGTTACTTTTTCCTTTAAAAGAAACTATTCTCAAATATATCATAGCCTATCTCATATCCCCACCACCATGAAATTTTTGGACTGAGATTTGCTCTTTTCTTTTGCACCCGATTAGTAGCTTTGTTTCCGAATCCACTGAACTGAGTTACTCACATCTGTAGAGCCCTCATGGTTTTTCCTAACCTTTTCAGACAATAGAAATATGATCGTTGCAGGCAATGGGTTGTTATCTGCAACTCCCAGGAGGCACAGTTCCTTAGATATCCCAAATATTTCATCACAGGCCACAGCATTGTACATTTAGGAAAGAACGGGAAAGAATTGCATATCCACCTGTGCATGATATTTCTGTAGTTGCAAAAATTATTCTAGAGAAATTGCATTTTTCCTCCTCCTTCTTATCATTTAATAGCATGCTTTGAAGTGCACACAGCCTCTGGGAAGATATGCTGTCTGTCCAATGGGATTGCTGCTAAGAAAAGGCCCTGACTGACCCTTTCCATCAAACCCACATCAACCCTTTTTGTAGACCGAGCTTTTAATCATGTATGTACTTAGCTCTGAATTGAAAAATAAATGGTATCCAGGGCTGAGTGACTTAGCAAACAAATGATGCATGGAAATTACATAGCCATGTACTCTCTTGAATTGTCCCACAGAATTGGTTTAATAAGATGGAGATGACAATTTAACTTTTTCCAATTAACATGTCTCTAACTCAACATTCTGTTGCTGAATGTCAAAGAGAGCTCCACAAATCATTCAGGGGTCAACAACTAAATGTTATGAGCAGAGTTTTTAATGATCTTACTTTCTCATTTTAATATGAATTTCAATATTATATTAACATCCTCTTCCCATTTCAAACTATTAGACCAGTGGGCACTGCCCCTCCTTTTCTCCAAAAATGCAGAGAAAGCAATATCATTTAGAACTCTGAGAACTTCAAAGAACTTCTTTATTTTTGTCTAGATAGGAATAACTGCAACAGTCCAAGTCCATGACATTTGGGGTCAAAAGAATTGGATTTGAATCTTGATTCTTCCCTTCCTAGCCAAGAGGCATTCTGCAAAGTGCATAGTGTTTGGTTCATTTTCTGTGAAATGGGAGAAATATTAACCATTTTTTACAGAGCTGTCATGAGGATCAAATAGGTTAACATACATAAAATGCCTGACAATGTCAATTCCTCCTATTTTAATATAAACGCAATATTGTGAGTTCAAATCTTATTAATTGCCAAAGTTAGAGGAATCAGGGTGATGTCCATATTTCCCTGCCAGAATTTATAGATTGCAGTGGCATGTGTCAACTTATTATTATAAGGAGTCTTGTCCTCTGTGCGTAGATTTTCTCTAAGGAACTTTCACAATTTTTCTTAGTATTTCTCAACTCATTACAGTTCTGTAGGCAATTGTCATGTGATATAGAGAAAAGCTAGAGAAATACTTGATAATTTATCCAAAGCTTAGCAGATTATTTGACTCTTCTAGTCTGCCCTGTGGCATGTTCTGATTCAACTGTACGTTTAGTTTCTGGGTTTCCCCAAATCACACCTTATCCTCTGAATCTATGATATTGAATATTTTAAACTCCAAGTGCTCATAAGTAAAAACTAACTTATACATGCCATCTATAAAATATATTTATTTATAAATGATATGTATGCACTTCTGTACTAATACAATCCATACATTTTAAAACATGGATTGCAAAATAAACATAAATAGAAGTGTTCATATTTTCCTTACATATTATGGTAATATGGTGTGCATTTCTTTTGAGATACAATGCTTCTCCTGTTGAAACTTGTGTGATGGTGGGGAATTAATGAGACAGAGCAGTTGATGCCAGAAACTACCATTGCTTTGTCTAAAGTTGTTAAAACTTTTTTATAAGGCTATACGTTGGCCATATTTTTGCTGTAGCAGATTCTTTTACTCTCATTTTACAGGCAGCCAAACCAGGCTTCTTTACTTTGCCAACAGGAACTGGAGGGAACTGGGTTCTTGGCTGAATGCCAGTCAACACTTTTACTAGCTTCATGTTTTTGTCACCAAACATTACATCGTGTCCTCTGAGATTTACAAAATTGGCTTAGATCCCCAGACGGAATCCTGTGCGAATTTTCTTGCCCTTCCTAAGATTTCCACAAGTTCCACAGAAAGTTTATATCCCCATGGTTATCTCTCCTTTCACTTTCTCACTGTGAAATTCTCTATCTTGTTTACTTCTTGCTACCCTGCAGGGGTTCTTGCCTCTCACCTTAAACATACACAGGAGAGAAATATGGGGCACCGGCATAGAAAATGACTATAATAGCTGGAAGAGCTATATCACACTGCAGAGAAGCAGATATTTTCAAAGAAATATTACTTATCCTCTCATCTTTATTCTTAAATATTTCCCCAGTCTTGAGCAAACGTTTTCAACGAGGTGAATTGCAGGACAATGGAGGCCAACATTAGAGTTGTGCAATAGCACTTTAAATAACAATTGTTGATCCTTGCGTCACTACACCAATATGCCACAATCAGTTGTGAAGTGTGATACAAGTAATTTATTCTTAACAGACTATGACTAATACATATTATTACTAAATCAGAATGGAATCAGGGCTCATAAAAATGCCATTTTCACTTCCTTGAATTGTTACACAAATTACAGTGTAGGAGAGAAAGTGGTAGCATTGCAACAAGTGTGCTAGGAATGGTGCATAAAACTGGTATATCTCTGAGGGTTGTCCCGTATGTGAACATTAACCATGCTTAAAGCTTCAGCAAGGAAATGTTAACTCTCACTCGTTTAGACAAATGAATCTCCAGTATGCTATCCATAATCAATGAGCAAGGAAATTGATTCAGTGGGTCAAAAATTAAATATTACAACATATACTAATACTTATTTTTATCTCATACTTTAAAATGTATCTTTTGTTTGCATGTAATGTACACACGCAAAAGTTTTAAAATGCAGCCATAGGTTATTTGACATTTTCTCATCAAGAGTTGGGTCTATGTTCCCTCCCCTTGAATTTAAATTTTTGTATCAATAGAGGGAGGCCAAAGAGAGGCTATGTGACTTTCAAGGCTAGGTCATAAAAGGTGATTCAGGCTTCATCTTGTTTACTGGAACACTTGCTCTTGCAACCCTGAACCACTACGTAATGAGTCCAAACATCCTGAGATCCCATGCTGTGACCGAGCCCAACTTACAAGGAAAGTTCTCATGTAGGCACTCTGGTCCATCACAAATTCCAGGTGAACCCAACCTAAGCACCAGACATGTAAACAGAGAAGCCTTCAGGTGATCCCATATGTCAGCATTTTGAGCCACTTTCAGCTATTCGAGGTTTCCTGTTGAAACTCCAGGCATTATGGAACCAATACAAACTATCCCCTGTCCACATTTCTGACTCAGAGTACATGAACATAAAAAAAAAAGTTTGTTGTTTTATTATATTAAATTTTGTGGTGTTTTTTAATGCAACATTAGATAATCTAAAATCTAAACAATATATCAATATATTAGTACATTTAAACAATTTACAGATAGATTTACGTTGTTACAGTGTACACAAAACAAATTTTACTGATGGAATGAGAGCAGGATCAAGAGGCTTGAAGACCACTGAGCTCGATAGCAGAGAGTGAGCCACGGCATATAGAAACTAAAGGTAGACAGGAAGAATGTGTAAACAGATGGGCTAATGTGTTCCGAGTATAGAGCTGAACATCAGATAGGAAATAGTATATTGGCTAATTCAGTAGGCATAAATCAAATTGCCAAATGCAAGAATCAAAGACGTGACAGAGATTAGGTAAAACAAATCCAATTGCATAGGTAGACAATTAGGTAAGAGATCTCAGAGACTTTCAGGTGACGTAGAGACAAAGACAAAAATTCAGTGCTGCCAAGAGCTCACATGCACTTTCTATTAGAGTAGAAACAAACTTCAGGCTTGTGAAGCAGTGGAACCAAGTGAATAAAAGCACCAAATTGAAATGAAGACTGTAGAGGCAGTACTGAGAATGCTGGCAAGTAAGGATTTTCTCAACCAGGAGTTACCTGTTACTTTGTCTTAGGGCTCTCCACATTTCCTTGAAAGTAATGAGATATAATTCATTGATCCTGCACTCACTCCATCAGTAAAATTTATTTTGTATACACTGTAACAATGTAGATCTATCTGTAAATTATTTAAATGTAATAATATATTGATATATTATGTTGTTTGGATTTTATGTTAATGTTGCATTGAAAAATACCATAAAATACATACCATAAAATTTTACCTATTAAAAGAGTATATTTTAATAGGTAAAAAGTTATGATATTTGCATAACTTTGTGACTACAACAAAAACAGTGTTTTTTAGTATATTCACAAAGTTATGCAAACATCACCACTATCTAATTCCAGAACATTTTCATCATCCCTAAAAGAAACTCTATCCATCAGCAGTGACCACAGTCCCTTCTGAACCTCCCAGCCCCTACCAAACTCAAATCTACTTTCTGTCTCTTACAATTTGCCTATTCTGGACATTTCATTATAAACAGAATCATACAACATGTGGTCTTTTGTGTCTGGCTTCCTTCTCTTAGCATACGGTTTTCAATGTTTATCCATGCTACAGCAGGTACCAGTACTTCACTAATTTTTGTAGTTGAATAATACTCTATTGTACTACATTTTGTGTATCTGCTCATCAGTTGATGGAAATTTGAGTTATTTCCACTTTTTGGATCTTATAAATCATACTTTTATGAACATTTATGTACAAATTTTTGCATGAATATCTGTTTTCAATTATTTTTGCCATACACCTAGGAGTGGAATCACTAGATTGCATGGTAACTTTAACTTTTTAAGAAACATTCTGTTTTTCAGAGGTTGAAAATTTTACATTCCCACTATCAATGTGTATAGCTTTCAATTTCTATACATCCTCAGCAACTGTCACTTGTTATTATCTATTTTTTTAAATTGTAGTCACTCTAGAAGTTGTGGTATCTCATTGTGGCTTTGATTTGCATTTCTCTGATTAGCTAATAATATTGGGGGTCTTTTCATGTGCTCATTGGACATGATTAAGTTTAATTTAGCTTTTGAAATGTATGTTTTGTACAGCAGGTGATAAAATTAATGGATGAAAGAACCATGTCTGTTTTGCTCACCTTTCTTCCCTAACGCCTGGTGCGCAGGAGAGCTATGTCTATTTGCTGACTGAGCAATTGATAAGACAAATGTGTGAATGGACAGGCATCCTCCTTTATAATGGTAAAAGAACTCAAAGTTGCTCATCATTAATGGTGTGGGAAAAGAATAAAAGATTTTGTCAGTTTGCGTAAACTCACTTTTTCTTGAAATTCTAGCTCAGGGTTTCTTTCCAGTACAAAGGATACTGCCATTAGGAATTACACAATGTTCTATCCATCCTTAGACTGGTCAGTCTTTCTCAACGTATTTCAATAAGGGGAGAACAATTTGTTTCAGACATTGTCAAACATGACAAGGTTAGTTTGCTGTGGCAAATGATCCCCAGCTACAACATTATCATTGTGTGTTCACACTGGGATCTGCCACACTTGGTCATAGAGCCCAGTGGGGATTACAGTCAAAGACTCACCTATTTGGTTCTTGTTCACCCACCATCTCCCATTCAGTTAAACCTGGGGAATATCCCACAGAAGATGCTTAATATCACTTAAAGACAGCTGATTTAGGTTTATGGCTGGCCTGTATTATAGATTTCTTGCTATTACTCCACAGCATAGATAACCCACATGATTTGTATTTTCAGCATGACATTGAATAATTCAGGAATATTGAAAATGATTCAGTCAAAGAGATGACCAGTTCTTACTGAAGGACCACTTTCTTTTTATCATGGCCATTGTAATAAATGGCATTCTTATAAACTCTTTGAAACAAAGGATTAAAAATAATCTTTTCTTCATGCCCAACAGCAGCAAGAGTTACCTGTTTGCACTACATTAAAACAATAATGGATAATACCATGTTGTTCACGCTTTTACTTTTAAAACTTACTGCAGTCTTCAAAAGCTTTTTGCTCTTTGATAGAATATTTCAACGTGATCAGAAAGACTACCGTGTTTTGAGATGAAGTTTAGGCCTTGTCTTTTGAGAAGTACACCCAGCAAGATGGTAAAGCCAGAAAACTGCAGTTGTTCAGATTTAACGTGTGAGTTTGTTTTTCTATTGAGCAGTTGTTATATAAAGCCACTCTATTAAGCCAGGAACACTGGAGGAAATGGTTTATCTTTGACTTTTGAATTTTGGGGAAGTTCCAATTTCCCACAACTTTTAATCTTTCTATGTTGCTGATTTGTAGGAAGTCATGTTGTTTCATTATCACTCAATATATTAGTATCTATATATTATGAACATGAGCCTGAATCCTCCAAACATTTTTAAAAGGATGTTAGCCTATCTAATATGAAGTTGAACTGTCTGCCTCTTATATTGTTCTTCCCAGTAAACACACAGAATAGTAGATACCCATGCATTTTCCAGTACTGCCTAGTGAACTCCAGGGTGTTCTTTATATAATCTATCAGCAGTAAAACATCCTGAAACATGTAGTAATTGCTTAGGTCAAATAATGTAATATATCCTTGATGTGCTGAAACAGACAATGAAGAGTACTAGCTTTTCAGTGATGCCTAGGTGGAAACACACTTTCACAAATTTCTGTTGAGGCCATGTCTGAATGCATTCATGGAGGGCAGACAGAATCACATGTCTCTGTATGTTGAGAAAAACTCGACGGTGTTAGCTTTCTGCTACTAGTGCTTCATGAACTATTATGAATTTTTTTCCAGTGGACCCTTATTGGAAAAATCTCATGCTTACATTTTCCTGTAGGGGGGATCTAGCACTGGATTGGATCAATCTCTTTAGGCCTCATTGATCAAGAGTTTTTCAATGACTAAAAGCATAGTTTTCCATCATGCTTATGGTGGCTAGGAAATTACATTTGACTATGAGAGTTGCTTTTTTTCCATATTCTATAAAGTCAACTGGCACTCAAATAGTACTTTGGAAGAGTGAATGGATGTTTGCCAGTGATCTGATGACATAGTGGAATCAGAACATTTTGTTACTCCTTTGTTTGTTTGGGATTTCGTCTTCAAACTCCATCAATCAACGTGTAAAGAAAAAGATGGAAATTCACATTCACAGTAGCTTACTTTCAACTGGCTTGTACTAGTATCTATTAGAATTTTTTAAACGGTGTCCTACAACCTTATCTCTCAAGAGGTGCTTAAGTTAATGGTATGCTTGGGCCAGCTCACACTGTCTTGCAAAGTCAACTGGGATGCATCTCTTCATGACTAAGAATTCACTTACGTCAGGTTGGCAACTTGCAGTCATCAGTGGATAGAGTATTAACAAAACAGAAATTGGCGAATGCTACCTATCAGGGTGCTACTTTCCTCCAGAGTGTTAGTTGTTAAACATTTAGTGGTCCATCGCTGATTATACCACTGGTTTCTAAGGAAAACTATTTGGAGAGGACCTAATGCATGACAATGTGATTTGTGTCATATGACCTTGGTAATCTGCAGTCTTAATTTTGATATCTCTAGACACTAAGGCAAGTATTGAAGTACAAGCAATTTTGGGGGAGGTTTAGAGAACAGCAGCTGGGGACTAGGGAGTTGAGGCTGGGAACAGAAAGCAACCAATACAAGATTCATTCTTAAGTCTGCTACCAAGGTGGGCAACTCCTAAAACTAAAAATTGAAATCAACATGGTTACAGGATTCAAGATAAACATATTAGAATCAATTGTATTGATATACTAGCAATAAACATGTGAATACTGAAATTAAAAATGTAATATCACTTAAAATTGCTCAAAAATATAATTCTTAGGAGTACCTCTAAAAAACATGTACAGTACTTATAAGATGAAAGTTCACAATGATGATTAAGGAAATCAAAGAAAATCTGAATAAAGATGCATACTACATTCATAGATTGAATGAATCAACACAGGAAAGATGTCAGTTATCCCCCAAATGACATACAGTTTTAATGTAATCCTGTCAAAATCCCAGTAATTTCTTTAGTAGATATGGATGAAACTATTCTAAAATTTGTATGGAGAGGGAGAGAAACTAAGAGGGATCAGTCCTCTTGATTCTAGGAATTTTTACAGAGCTATAGTAATCAAACCCGTGTAGCACTGACAAGAGGCATAGACACACCAATCAGTGGAACGGAACAGAGAATCCAGAAATAGATTCATACAAGTATGCCCAATTGTTATTTTGACAAATTTACAAAAGCAATTCAATGGAGGAAAATAGCCTTTCCAATAAGTGGCAAGTGGTGTTGAAGCTATTGGAAATCCAGAAAGAAAGAGAGGAAGAGAGGAAGAGAGAGAGAAAGAGAGAGAGAGAGAGAAAGAGAGAGAAAAAAACAAAAGGAAGAAAGACAAAGGGAAGAAAACGAAAAAGAACCTCAACCCAAACCTCACACTTTATCCAGAAATTACTCAAAATTGATCACAGATTTAAATACAGTATACAAATCTGTAAAATTTTTAGAAACCTAAGAGAAAATCTTTGGCATATAAGACTAGGCAAAGCATTCTTAGATTTGACACCAAAAACACGATCCAAAAAAGAAAAAATTATAAATGAAACTTCAAATTTAAAAACTTTTACTCTGCAAAAACCCTGTTGAAAGGATGAAAAGAGAAGATACAGAGTGAGAGAAAATATTTGCAAACGACATATGCAACGAAGGACTAGTTTCTTGAATATACAAAAAGAACTGTCAAAACTCAGCAGAACAAGCAATCAAATTAGAACATAGTCAAAAGACATGAAGAGACATTTCACCAAAGAAGATATACAGATGGTAAATAAATACATAAAAAGTTGTTCAAAATCATTAACCATTTGGGAAATACAAACTAAAACCCCAATGAGACATCATAGCATGCCTGTCATAAGAGCTAAAATAAAAAATATTGATAATACCAAATGCTGGCAATATTGTAGAGAAATGAGATCACTCATACATTGCTGAATAGCATGCAAAATGGTACAGTTACTCTAAAAAGCAGTTTGACAGTTTCTTTAAAAACTAAGCAGGCAACTCCCATATACAACCTGCAATTGTACTCCTGGGCATTTATGCCAGAGAAATCAAGATCTATGTGTACAAAAAAACCTGTATACAAATGTTTATAACAGCTTTATTTATAATAGCACAAATCTGGAAACAATCCAGGTGTTCTCTAACAGGTTAAAGGTTAAACATTCAGTTATATTTTCAAACCATGGACTAACAATCAGCAAAAAAAACAAGCTATTGATACATGCTAACACCTAGAGGGATCCCCACAGTATTATGCTGATTGGAAAAAAAAAGGCCAATTTGAAAAGTTCATATACTATATGATTACATTTAGATAACATTGTTGAAATGACAAAGTTAAATAAATGGCGAACAGATTGGTAGTTTCCAGAGTTAGGGAGGGCGTGGAGTCCAAAGCTAAGTGAGTGAAGCTACAAAAGGACATGAGGGATTCTGGCAAAGTGATTAACCTGTTCTGTATTTTCACTGTATCAATGTCAATATCCAGGTTGTGATACTGCATTTTCCAAGATCTTATCTATAGGTAAACTGGGTAAAAGGTACTCAGACTCTATATAATTTTTTAAAACTTGATGTGAATGTACAATTATCTCAAAAACAAAAAGTTAAATTTAAAAAATTTGGTAAAGGTGGAACTGACATTTACAATAGAAATAATTTAACTTTTGTCAATTTTGTTTTTATTTTTAGTTATTGTATTGAATATATTTCAAATAATATTCTTATTTCTGGTTCTCATTATTTTCTTGCTTCCAATGCTGTCAACATTCTTGAATTTCCTCTGTATTCAGCTGAGTTATATTCTCCAGCAGAATTTTCAGAAAATCTAGTAGAGTCTTTTCGTGTCAGAAAACCTCTTTATTTTCCCTGACATGTATCTGATTGATAGTTGGGCTGAATATGAAATTCTTTAAAAACTCCTTTAATGTTTATGGGTACATCGTAGATGTATATATTTATGGGGTACAGGATGTATTTTGATACAGTTATACAGTATGTAATGATCACATCAGGGTAAATGGGGTATCCATCACCTCAAGCATTTCTCATTTCTTTGTGTTACAAACTTTCAAATTGTACTCCCTCAGTTATTCCACAATGTACAACAAATTATTGCTGCCTGTAGCCACCCGGTTGTGCTATCAAATACTAGATTTTATTCATTCTGTCTAACTATATTTTTGCACCCATGAATCATCCCCATTCTCGACCCCCCACCCCAGCCCCCGCTACCCTTCCCAGCCTCTGGTGACTATTATTCTGTCCTCTATCTCTATGAGTTCAATTGTTTTAATTTTTAGCTTCCACAGGTGAATTAAGAACATTTGAAGTTTGTTTTTCTGTGCCTGGCTTATTTCATTTATCATAATATCCTCCAGTTCCATCCATTTTGTTGTAAATGACAGTATCTCATTTATTTTTGTGGCTGAATAGTACTCCATTGTCTATAAGCTCCACATTTTCTTCACTCATTTGTCTGTTGATGGACACTAGTTTCATTCCATATCTTGACTATTGTTAACAGTGCTACAGAAAAACATGAGAGGGCAAATATCACTTCAATATATTAATTTCCTTTCTTTTGGGTACATACCTAGTAGTGGGAACACTGGATCATACGGTAGTTCAATTTTTAGTTTTTTGAGGAACCTCCATGCTGTTCTCCATAGTGGCTATACTTACTTACATTTCCGCCAACAGTGTATGAGGGTCCCTCTTTCTCCACATCCTCGCCAGCATTCGTTATTCCCTATCTTTTAGATAAAAGGTTCACGCCTGTAATCCCAGCACTTTGGGAGGCCGAGGCGGGCGGATCACGACGACAGGAGATTGAGACCGTCCTAGCTAACACGGTGAAACCCCGTTTCTAAAAATTCAAAACGTTAGCTGGCCGTGGTGGCGGCGCCTGTAGTTCCAGCTACTCGGGAGGCTGAGGCAGGAGCATGGCGTGAACCCGGGAGGCGGACGTCACAGTGAGTAGAAATTGCTCCACTGCATTCCAGCCTGGGCGACAGAGTGAGGCTCCGTCTCAAAAAATAAAAATAAAAATAAAAAATAGGCCAGGCACGGTGGCTCACGCCTGTAATCCCAGAGCTTTGGGAGGCCCAGGCGGGCAGATCACGAGGTCAGGAGATAGAGACCATCCTGGCTAACATGGTGAAGCCCCGTCTCTACTAAATATACAAAAAATCAGCCGGGCGTGGTGGCGGCGCCTGTAGTTCCCGCTACTCCAGAGGCTGAGGCAGGAAAATGACGTGAACCCGGGAGGCGGAGCTTGCAGTGAGCCGAGATTGCGCCACTGCGCTCCAGCCTGGGTGGCAGAGAGAGACTCCGTCAAAAAAAAAAAAAAAAAAAAAAAAAAAAAGAGAAAGCCATTTTAACTGGGGTGAGATGATTTCTCATTGTACTTTTGACTTACATGAAATTCTTAGTTCAACATAATTTTACCTCTAAACATGAAAGGCATTATATCATCTTCTGGCATGTATTGTTACTGATGAAAAGTCTGATATTATTCTCATTCTAATTTCTTGGAAAAATAACCTTATTAGAGTTTTTATTTTGAAAGCTTCTAGGCATATACATGTGTGTGTGTGTATATATATAATGTATATATTATTTATTACGCAATTTCCATAAGTGTAACTATGTATAGTAAAAGCCTCCTCATGTGTTTGGGCCCTGTAGATGGTTGGCAAATCAAAAGTTATTTAAAGACAGGAATACCTTAAACATTTGTTTAAGTTAAAGCATACACATGTGTATTAGCCAATCCTTAGATACAAACTGAGTACCTTTCCTGTGAGTATATGTCTACTGTTCTGTCTCATCTTTCTGGAATAAATCATACATACAATGTGTATTTTAAAAATTCTAGTTTCAGTGTCTTAGTGTCTTTAACGTATAGAAAAAACTTGCAGGTACTTATGAAATTGAGTGCAGAATCATCCTACGTTTTTATGATTCCCACATCTACCATAATTTTTATAATAGTTTTTATAATCTATACAACAAACCCCCATGACACAAGTTTACCTATGTGACAAACCTGGACTTGTACTCCTGAACTTAAGATAAAAGTTTTTAAAAAGAAAATTATTTCAACTGCTTTTTTCAACTTTTATTTTAGATTCAGGGAGTAAATGTGCAGGTTTACCTGGGTATATATTGCAGTCATGCTGAGGCTTGGGTTATGAATGATGCCATCACCCAGGTACTGAGCATAGTGTACAATAATTAGTTATTAAACCTTTTCCCCACTCCTTGCCTTCCTCCCCAGTAGTGCCCAGTTTCTATTGTTGCCATCTTTATGTCCATCAGTGCTCAAAGTTTGGCTTCCACTTAGAAGTGAGAACACGTGGTGTTTGGTTTTCTGTTTCTATGTTAATTTGCTTAGGATAATAGCCTCCAGCTGCATACATGTTGCTGCAAAGGACATGATTTCATTCTTTTTTATGCCTTATAGTATTCTATGGTGTATATGTACCACATTTTCTTTTTCCAGTACACCACTGATGGGCATCTAGATTGATTCCCTGTCTTTTCTATTGTGAATAGAGTTGCGATAAACATGGAAGAGCATGCAGGTTTTTGGTAGAACAATTTGTTTTCTTTTGCATATATAGCCTGTAATGGAATTGCTGGGTTGAATGGTAGTTCTGTTTTAAGTTCTTTGAGAAATATCCAAACTGCTTTCCATAGTAGCTGATTAATTTACATTCACATCAACAGGTAAAAGGATTCCCTTTCCTCTGCAGCCTTGCCAGCATCTGTTGTTTTTTTGACTTTTTAATAATAGCCATTTTGACTGGTGTGAGATGGTATCTCATTTTGGTTTTGATTAGCATTTTTTCATATGTTTGTTGGCTACTTGTATGTCTTCCTTCAAGAAGTGTATGTTTGGCTGGGTGCGGAGGCTCATACTTGTAATCCCAGCACTTTGGGAGACCGAGGCGGGCAGATCACCTGAGGTCGCAAGTTCGAGACCAGTCTGACCAACATGGAGAAACCCTGTCTCTACTAAAAATACAAAATTAGTTCGGGGTGGTGGCACATGCCTGTAATCCCAGCTACTGGAGCGGCTGAGGCAGAAGAATCGCTTGAACCCAGGAGGCAGAGGTTGCAGTGAGCTGAGATCACGCCATTGTATTCCAGTCTGGGCAACAGGAGCGAAACTCTGTCTCAAAAAACAAAAACAAAAAAAGAAGTGTATGTTAATGTACTTTGCCTATTAACTTTTTGGTGTGCTGTTGGATTCAGTTTCCTAGTATTTTGCTGAGGATGATTGCATCTATGTTCATCAGGGATATCACCCTGTAGTTCTCTTTTTTTGGTTGTGTCTTTGCAAGGTTTTGATACTAGGGTGATGCTGGCTTTGTAGAATGAGTCAGGGAGGAGTCCCTCTTCCTTGATCTTTTTGGAATAGTTTCAGAAGAATTGATGCAAGCTCTTCTTTGTATATCTGATACAATTTGTCTGTGAATTCATCTGGTCCAGGGCTTTTTTTTGGTTCGTAGGGTTTTTTTAATCACTGATTTAATTTCAGAACTTGATATTGGTCTGCCCAGGGTTTCAATTTCTTCCTGATTCAATCTCGGAAGATTGGGTGTTTCCAGGAATTTATTTATTTCCTCTAGATTTTCTGGTTTGTGTGTATAGAGGTATTCATTATAGTATCTTAGGATCTTTTGTATTTTGGTGGGATCAATTGTAATGTCACCTTTGCTGTTTCTGATTGTGCTTATTTGGACCTTCTGGTTTTCTTGTTAATCTCGCTAGTGGTCTATTGATCTTGTTTACCCTTTGAAAAAGTCAACTTTTGGTTTTGTTGATTCTTTGTATGAATTTTTGGGTCTCAATTTCATTTGGTTCTGCCCTGATTTTAGTTACTTACTTTCTTCTGCTAACTTTGAATTAGTTCTTTCTTGTTTTGGTGGTTCTTCTAGATGTGATGTCAGATCATTAATGAGATCTTTCTAACTTTTTGAGGCAGACATTTATTACTATAAACTTTCCTCTTGACACTACTCTGCAGCATCGTAGAGATTTTGCTACGTTGTGTCTCTATTTTCATTTTATTTCAAAGTTTTTTTTTTTCTGCCTTAATTTCATTGGTTACTCATAAGCCATTCAGGAGAAAGTTTGTTTAATTTCCATGTAATTGTGTGGATTTCAAAGATCTTCTTGGTACTGATTTATATTTTTATTTCACTGTGGTGTGAGAGTTTGCTTGGTATAATTTTAATTTTTTAAATTTATTGAGACTTGCTTTATGGCCAAGTGTGTCTTTACCAGCATGGTAAATCTTGGAATATATTCCATGTGCGGACTAAAAAAAATGTATATTCTATGGTTTATGGATGGAGTGTTCTGTAGATGTATATTAGAGCCAATTGGTCAAATGTTAAGTCCAGAATTTCTTTGTTAGTTTTCTGCCTCGATGATCTATGTAACCCTGGCAGTGGAGTGTTGAAGTCCCCCACTATTAATATGTGGCTGTAAAAGCCTTTTCATAGGTCTAGAAGTACTTATTTTATGAATCTGGGTACTCCAATGTTGGTTGTGTATATACTTAAAATAATGAAGTCTTCTTGTCGAATTCAACTGTTTACCATTACGTAATTCCCTTCTTTATCCTTTTTTTTTTTTTTACTGTTGTTGGTTTAATATCTGTTTTATGTAGGATAAAAATAGTGTCCCCTACTCTTGTTTGTTTTCCATTGTATGCTAGATCTTTCTCCAACCCTTTACTTTGAGCCTATGGATATCGTTACATGTGAGCTGGGTCTCTTGAAGACAGCAGAAGGATGGATATATTTTTTTTAAATCCCATTTGCCATTCTGTGCCTTTTAACTGCAGCGGTTTGGATGATTTATATTCAATGTCAATATTGATGTGAAGTTTTGATCCTATCGTGAGATTGTTAGCTGGTTGTTTTGTAGTTCCTATTGTGTGGTGGCTTTGTAAGTTCTGTATGCTAGACATTTAAGTGTGTTTTTATGGTAGCAAGTATTGTTCTTTTATTTCCATGTTCAGAACTCTTTTCATGATTTTTTGGAAAGCTGGTCTAGTGGTAATTAATTCCCTTAGTGCTTGCTTGTCTGTAAAAGGTTTTATTTCTCTTTTGCTTATTAAGCTTAGTTTGATGAGATATGAAATTCTTGGCTGAGATTTCTTTCTTTTTTAAGAATGCTGAAAATAGGCCCCCAATGTCTCCTGGCTTATAAGATTTCTTCTGAGAAGCCTGCGGTTAGTCTGATGGAGTTCCCTTTGAACATGATCTGACATTTTCTCTAGCTGCCTTTAAGATTTTTTTCTTTAGTGTTGACCTTGGATAGTCTGGTGACTATATGCCTTAGTGATGCTTATTTTGTATTGTATCTTGCAAGTGTTCTCTGGATTTCTTGTATCTGGACATCTACCTCTATAGCAAGATAAGGGAAAACTTTATTGAATTATTACCTTAAATATGTTTCCCAGGTTGTTTACATTTTCTCTTTCTCCTTCAGGAGTGCCAATATTTTGTAGGTTTGGTTGCTTTACACAATCCCATATTCCTTGAATATTTTGTTTATTTTAAAAATGTCTTTTTTCTTTAGTTTTGTCTGACTGGGTTAGTTTGAAAGGCCAGTCTTCAAGTTCTGAAATTCTTTTTTCTGCCTGATCCAGTCTATTGACAACACTTTCTATTGTATTGTGAAATTGCTTAAGTAAAAAATTCAATTCTAGAGGCTCAAATTGATTTCTTTTTAAGATGTTTATCTCTTTCTTCATTTCCTGGATTATGTTAGAAATTCCTTTGTGTTGATTTTCAACCTTGTCTTCTATCTTATTGAGCTTCTTTGAAATACATGCTTTGAATTATTTATCGGTCACTTCTGAGTTTTCATTTTGGTTAGGGACTTTTGCTGGAGATTTAGGGTGATCCTTTTGTGGTGTCACTACATTCATATTTTTCATGGTGCCAACATTCTTGTGCTGGTTCCTTTTCATCTGGATATGCTGGCACTGCTAATTATTGTAATTATTTTCATGTGGGTAGGATTTTTTTCCTTTGTATTTCTTTGTCTGTAATATTGTTTTTTTTTTTTTTTTTCTTTTCCTTTCCTTCCTGTACCTCCCATAGGGGATGCAGCTGTAGAAAATGCTGGGTAGGGTCTTTTGGCATTGCATCTGTAGCCCTATGTGCTTCTTTTGGCAGGTTTTATTTTGAGCTGTGCAGTTTGACTACAAGTGCCGTTTAATCCGTTTAATTCCACTCTAGCGTACAGCCTCTTTGCTCTTGCATACAAAGTCAGCCATTCTTTGGTGATCTGGCGGTGTGCCTGTGCAAGGATTTTAGTTTTGGGCCAGAGATTGGAGCACTTGCTCTAGAACAGGGTAGGGGCCTGCACAGCCGGAACTGTGGAACATGTCCTGGTAGGCACTGGAATTGTGTTCTCCCCTGTCATAAACCTGGAGTGGGAGAAGAACTGCTACAGCTGTAGTTTCTCCTGGGTGGTGAGACTTGCAGCCAGGGCCACCTTGGTGACCTGAAGCTAGTCTGTGTGTGCCATTTCTGGTGCTTCAGGCTGTTGCCCTGAGACTTTGGTACAGCAGGACCCTCTTCACTCCACCCACAGGCAGAAATCCAGGCATTTGGACACCCACTTGGCTGGACAAGCAGCCTGAGTTGCCCCAGCCTTCCTGGACATAGATCGTGGTGCAGTAGGGCCATTGCTGATCCATGCCCAGGAAGATCTCTAGACATTCAGAGTACCTGCTTGCCTGGTTCAGCAGCCTGAATCATCCCTTCTGTGTAGAGATCCTGATGCAGAAGACCTCCCTTTGCTACATACCCAGGGAGATCTCCAGTCATTCAGAGTACCTACTTACCTGGATCAACAGCCTAAGTTGTCTCACCTTTCGTGGACATAGATTGTGGTGCAGCAGGACCCTGTCGACTCTCTCTGCTCCATGCCCAGGAACATCTCCAGGCATCTGGAGCATTCACTCTCTGAGAGTAGGAGTTTATGCCACTCCCCATCCGTATGCAGAGAATTTGGAGCCAAGAATGTTTTCCAGCTCTATGCCTAGACACTTTTCTGTGCACTTGGTGGTTGCTCACTGGATTCTCCCTCAGTACTGGTACATTCTGCTCTTGGTCTTGAGTCTAGGAAAATGTCTGCAGCTTTTACCACTGTCTTTCCCTCACAGCACCTCTGAGCCTCTCCGAGCCTCTCCCCAAGTCAGCTCCAGGGCTTGGGAGAAATAAAGTGTTCTCCCTTAGCCTGGGTTGCATGGAGCCCAGTGGAAATGTGAGTTTCAGTGGAAAGTTCTCTGCTTTTCTCACACACTGAAGTTTTACTCACTTTTACTAGCCAGATGCCATCATGGGATCTGTTTGCTAGCATTCTCCTCCCTGGATCTGGGGTGTCCTTCACAATGCCAGTGGATTCCCATTTTTCTTCTCGAATTAAAGCTCACAGAGTTGATCTATATGCACGACCTTGCCTTTTGCAAGTGGCTGAGGCATGCTACAAGCCTCAAGACCACCATCTTGAGGGAAAAACACAACACACTCATTTTTTAATTGATTTTAGATATGAATCTCTTGCAGTTTATCCAGATTTCAGTGAGTAGTGAGCCTTTTGGGAAGACAACATATATTTAATTTGGCAATGGAAATTGCCCCATTTGGCAATGGAAAATTGTCGGTATAATTTCTGTGGTTATTTCTACCAGTTCTCAGTTTCCCACCCCCGATTTCTGTGTTATCTTTCTTAGTCTTCTGTTATGTAAATATTGTCCCTCCTTAACCGACCCTTGATGATTTTAACTTTCCTTTAAAATAATTTTTCTCTTTTTTTTTTCCTTCATATTTGTGCTATTAGTTTGGGCATCTCATGGTGTCTTCCTAACACAATAGCAACAGAGTGAGCCAGGTTTAACACAAATCAGATTAGAACATTCTTCCTGCAATTCCTGTTCCTCCCTATTTTTCTGAGAACCAAAACCGAAGTCCTTGCATTCACCTGTAAAACCCTCCATGATTTGCCTCTGGAACCTGTCTGGCTCCACTTTCCACTACTCTCACCCTCACTAATTCCACTCTAGCGTACAGCCTCTTTGCTCTTTCTCCAGTGCCCCAGCACACCACTGCCTTATGGATAAATTCTTCACAGGGTGTTCCCTCTCCCTGGAACTCTATTTTCCCTATATACCCACTTGATCACACTCCCTTGTTTCTCTCAAGTCTTTGTTTGTATCTTAATGTCACAATGATGCTGACATGATAGTGCCATTTAATTCCAAAATCTGCCTCCTTCCCCAGTATCTCCCATATCCATTTCCCTGTATGTTTATTTGTTGCCTGCCATACTCTGATTTTCATTTGTTCATTATGTTTGTGTTTATTGCCTGTCTCCTGCAGCTAGTAGGTCAGTTCTGCAAGGATGTGATTCTGCGTATGTGTCGTTCATTTGTATAACCCAAGCCCCTAGTACATGGTACCAGAACAAGGCACATAGTAGGTATTTAATTAATATTTGTTGAATGAATGAATAACTTTTTTCCCTAGGTAATGAAATTATTTGATTTGCTTCTAACTCTTCAATTAAATTAAATAGAATTACTTATTCAGTAATTCTAGGTACATAAACTCTTTATTTTTCTTGAATTGTTTCTTAATCATAGCTTCCTATTTTGTTACAGTTGCAAAATTTTTCATATTACTCTGAAAATTATAATTAGAATATTTCAAAATTCATTTTTCCTTACATTTTCTTAAGAGAAAAGGTGAATTTAAATTTAAATTTCTAATTTATTTAGTCTTTTTCATTTTAAATTAGATGTCAATATGCAATAATCAATTGTCAGTGCCAGATACTTAAATAAAATTTGCTTAAGCAAAGAAAGAATTGTTTCATTCCCCACTGATGTACTAGAAAAGTCCATGGGTATATATGTCTTCATGTATGTCTGAATCGTGTATTTCACTGTCTGTCTTTTGGATAAGCTCTGTCCTCATGGTTGGCAGGTTGGCTACCAATAGCATAAGATTTTCATCTGTCAATGTGCTAACTTCAGGGTCATACGGGAGTTTTTTTCTGTTAGTTGCCGCAGAATAGCTTCAATGCAGATCCTGATTGGCCCAGCTTGAGTCACATGACTAATCTTAAGCCAAACCTTGCTACCAAGTGTTTGAGATTCTCTGCTTTTTCAGACCTGGGTCTCATGTTCACAAGGTAGAAAGAGGTAAGTGATGAACAACCCCTGCTAAACTACATAGATTAAGTTCTCCAAGATGAAGAGATATTTTTATTACTTTAAGAAAGGGTAGGCAAAAATTGTACATCAGACATAATCTTTGTGCATTTTAAGAGTTGAAAACAATTCTTATTTTTTGATCAGATATCTTTAGCTGTAATCTAGAAAAGGATACAGAAGAGGTTATCTTCAGGGATAGCTACTCCAATGCAACCAATTAACTATTTTATTAATTACTATTTCAACTAATAAAAGCAGTATACAGGATCTTCAGACTCCTATCTGGGAAGTTATTTATTGTTCAATAGAATCATCAAGATTCCATTAACTTCATGAGTATGTAGTCTATCACAAATACTGCTTGCTGAATATGAGATTAAATTTATATAATTAGATGTTCAAGGTATTCATTCTTATTTCCATAAACCCATGCTAAACAAAATTTTTCCTGGAGGACAATAATGTCTAAGTTGCTGATACTGTCAGAAACAAACACTATAATTAATTCATTTTAAATCAGTAAGGAGTAAAGCAGATAACATAATAATATAACATGATAGTAATACTTCTACTAGTAATAACTTTACTGTTAAATACTCTTAAATATTTCAAAATATTTTCACCTGTATCATCTAATCACTGAGTATCTCATTTCATGAAAATTGGCAGGAAAACTGAAGGTCACTGTGAGTAAATATGACATTTATACACACCACCACATAGCTTTTATCATATTATACAAGATATCTTTGCTTTTCTCTCTATCTCACCTGTTAAGATTAGGAGCTAGATGAAGGTGAATATCTTGTATTACATTTTTTAAAAATTTCCAGGTCCTAGCCAGTGCCTAGCATAGGTCAGATGATTTTTCCCAAAAAAAGTTTTCAAAATAGAATTTAGTTGTCTGTGGTCGCAAAGCTAAGTCATGTATAGCAAGAATGAAAACCAAGTTCTTGTGCTTTTCAATACAGCGTGTAGATTGCTCTTTGAAATGCAATCAACACATCACATCTGCTTTTAAATAAGTGAACAGAGAAGCCTGGAGTGGGTCTAGTGAGATGCCATCCAACGGAGTGTGAATGATGGGTCTTGGCAGGAAGCAGATGAAACATTCAAGCTGGGTGATTGATGAAGGTCGATAAAAGGACTATTAGAAAGGTTAGAGCAAAAAACAAGGGATGCAGGACCCTGGCTGAGCCACGTAATAACATCAGGGAGCTACTACCACTCCTAAACCTGAAGAAGTAAAAAGAAGTGGCTCCCAGAACCTGTGGAGAGAGCTGTGAGGGCAACTTGACTGGAGCTTGACAATAGATGGGATCAGCAAATTTATTGAGATCCCGCTGGCAGGGAGCCAGGAGAATACTCTGACTTCACGCTCCTTCCTTCCTCCCATCTCATCCTGATGTACCCTTTGGCTGAAGCCACCGGAAGACAGAGAGCAAGGTACCCTTGGCACCTTGAGATGTTCATTCAGCTTAGTATCCCAAATGCCAGGGCAGATAGCAGGGTAGAGAAGGACAGGGTCAACAGAAGACCTTCAACATGGAGAATTTGCTACCCTAACCCTTAGTGATAGAAGTAAAAATTAACTTGACTGCTTGGCCTACGCTTGATTGGAGACTGAGGAAGCTGATGTACTTGGAAGGACCTGGTGTGCTAACTAGGCTGCTGCCAACCTCTGGAAGAGTAACTTGTTCTTGCTAAGAAGCGTAACCAGATGGGGTCCATGGTTTAACTTCCCACTTTCATGGTGTGCAGCTGTCTGTTGCGGCTACAATCCTGTGTTGCAGAGGGTTGCAGGCTGTAATTTTGTGTCCAAGACCTTCCAGAGAGCAACTAGCATACTCTATGTACAATAAGTACAGGCTCAATCTAGTCACACTGCTAGTATCAAAGCATATTCTTCATTAATTGAATGTGACAGTGCACTTACCCCTCCTTTTTGAGAGAACAAAATACTGATTCAAAGACTGTTCTGACTATTAACTCCAACAACACACACAATAGAAGCCAATGAATCAGTTTGGTCTATTTCTTTATGAATAGATTCTTCTGTGTAGTGTATCACAGTGAGTCCTAACTTGCAAAGTCTTAACACTGCTCACTCAAGTTAAGCCAGCAGTAGACTTCCCTTTAACTTATTTGGCATGACTTTTCATCTTGGGCTATGATGATCTCAGCTACATTAGTGTGCAACTTGTATACACAGAATATTAAGGAAATGACCTGAATAAATCTCTTTCAAGTAAAGGGGCAGACTCAGGCTTCTGGTATTTGTGTCTAAAAACTGTGAAGAACCATATCTGGTTCCATCATTGTATGATCCTGGTGACCTCATTAGCCCCTCTAAACTTTGGTATTTCCTTCTATGGAAAGAGACATTTGTACTTCCCTTCCTACATCCTCAGGGTTTTGAAATCTCACAAGTGCCACCAAATTGAGATAGTATAACCATATAGCATACCGTTATCAAATATAAATATTAATACTAAGTATCTGAAAACATGGACATTTGTCTTTTGTTTTCTGCTGAATAGTGCATGGGACTCATAAGGTATGTCTTGACTAAAGGAAAGGTCTTTTATTTTATGAAAAGTTGCATGAAAATGGAAAAGTCACTTACTGTTAAGATTCAGATTTCCTATGTAAGAAATAAGTATGATGAGAATACCCCCAGAATTTTCTCAGAAACTGAAAGAAAAGAATAAGTACTTAAAAAAATCAAGTCATAAAAATGAAATTTGCTCATGAAGTTACTGTAGGTGATACGTCAATGTATTTTCAAGTTATATAAATAGTGTTTGTTACCCTTGACTAATATTAGAGTCAGGATCTCAGTCTATAAAAATAGAAGGTTTCAGGATTTCAACAAAGAACATATGAAAGTCATGACCTGAATAACTTTGGTAAAGTAGGAGCAAACGCTGGATTTGCAAAGAGAAAGAACGCAAAGAACTAATTGAAGACAAACAAAAAAGTCTTTTATAGGTTCAGTGAGATTTTGGTTTAATAGTTAGTGATATCCATATGTATATGATTTATCTATTGCTATTACACTGCTGTGTATAACCACCCCAAAACTCAGTGGTTTAAGACAACAGACATTTATTAGTGCTAATGAGTACGTGGGTTAGCTGGACTGGTCTTTTGGTATTGGCTGAACACACTCACACATCTGCAGTCAGATGCGGGGTGGAAAGGCAGCTCCCTTGAACTTGGCTGGGTTATCTCACATATTTGGGAGTGGGCTGGCCTTAAAGCTGGTCTAGATTGGGTTCAGCTGAAATGACTAAGCTTTTCTCCACTGGTTTCTCACATCCCTCCAGCAGGCTCGCGAGGGCTTATATCCTTATGGTCCCTGGGCGTGGTTGAGGCTTAGGCTCAGAATTGACCAATTTCACTTTGGCACCATCCTTCCGAACAAATCAGTTACAAGACCAGCCCAGATTAAAGAAGAAGGCAAAAAGACTCAACTGCTGAATGGGAGTAGGTGCAAAATTACATTGCAAAAGGTGTAGATACAGGGAAAGGAGGAGAATTAGGGCCAGTTTTGCATTCAGTCTACCATACTACTCTACTTGAATTTCCTTACGAACAGAAGTCGAAGGCTTATAAACATTTGGAAAGCTTCAGAAATTTGGACATTGCTGCAGCAGCATGCCACCACAACTGGCAGGTTGTGTAGAGCAAGCCAAATTTGTACTTAGAGGGATCTATAAGACTTGCCAACTATTTTTATGAATGTACAAGTTTGGCTGACATACATTTTCTAATATCTGAGACATCCCATTTGTTCCACTTTAGCAAACGAATCAGATGCAATAACTGGTGGTATGATCCCCTTCTCAGCCATCCTTGTCACAGGAGAATTAAGTTGCTATTTATTTTACCTATTCGATTTAATTTACAGAATACAGTTATGTCATTTTCAATTTTTGTCTTACTTGCTTATATTTTTAAAGGAAGGAAAGTTACGTTTACCTACTCATATTTGGAAACATAGCCCCTAATACAAAGGGTAGTTGTATAGCACATTTACTCATATCTGTAAACACCAAAATAGTATGTGGGGGGGAGGAGTACTTACAATTCTTTGCTTCTGCAGCTGTTGACAATTTCTTCATTTAAACATGGAGTTCTAAAGAGGAATTTAGATCAATTACAATAATATTTTGTTGCCTGGCCTTGTTAATAACCAAGTTATTCAATCTATCATTGATGGACATTTGCGTTGGTTCCAAGTCTATTATAAGGGCAGGAGAAAGAGGGGAGAGAATGGTGAAAAAAGAAATTTCTCATATTCTATACTGGGAAGGCAAAGATAATGAACAGAGTGAATCAGTAACCAGCAGTATATCATTTTGCAATATGTGGCTAAATGCCAAAGAATCAGCTAGAATAATTAAAAGTACTTACATCTGAAGAGAGGGAAGTTGTGTAGATGCAGGATAAGCAGTGGCTTCTATTCCCAAGTATCTTTGTAGATTTATTTGATTCTTAAAAGTTGTTGGTATAATTTGATGGAAATAAAGCCTAAACATTGGAAACAATGCATCTATGACATTACTGTTATTCGTTCCGTGTTTTGAAAAATAAAGACAAGTATTTTTCCAAATAAACAATTTGATGGCATTTTAAAACATGAACATATTGACATATAGGCACACACAGGTGTGTTTGCACACAAATTGACATCATCATCATACAAAGCAACTATTTTCTAGATGTAAAACATTTTTTTTCTGTGAGTATGGCAGTGCTTGTCTAACCTTTATCTGTAGATTTTATTGTACATGAGAACCCAAACCTGTTAAACAACTTTACAGCTAAGTCTTGACAGCAGGAAAGCAGTGGCCAACATTATCCTCTGCATCCTTCCCCTGGAATAAAAAACAGAGTGAAAATGTAGTATATATTTTATTACTAAATATATGTATACACATATAAGTGTGTGTGTATATATATATATTTGAAAGCATGCATACGTATGCTTCCAAAACTAGACCAAAATAATAACTAGTCTCATTAAAATACACAAAAGCCTTCAACTAAATGAAAGATCAAAAATTAAATATGTATAAAGGAGACAAATAATTACATAAACAGTTAATCTCCTGTTTAAAATTCAAATATCAAGTATTATCAACTTACAATCCTATAGTGCCATTTTTCTAAGTAGCACTGGTCATTGTAATATGAGGCCAAAAAATCAATTCTCTAAACGTTCAGGCATAAAAATGAGGGAAGGCATTCAGATAAATTAACTCTCTGAGTATAGAAATTAGGCAGTGTGTTAGCTTTCTCATGTGGTTCAATCTTAATTTCCACCACAGCACATAAAACGATATTCTAACATGAGTAACTAAGTGATTGGTATGTTTCCCATGCAATGTGGTATCAACGTAGATATTTTTGCCTGACCTCAATAGCCCATCAAAGCGCAGCATGTTACTCCAGTAAACAGAGTTGGTCTCAGCTATTCTGTAAAGCATGAACATCTTGGGAAGTGAGACTTGATATACATGCCTAGAAGACACTGTGATTATTTTATGTATAATAAAATAGTCAAATTTTCTGCAATGCCAAGATACTCTTTGATAAGAAATTAGTTCCTAAGGAAGTTGGAACTAGGATGCCAGGACACTAGAGAATCACTTACCTGACTGTGGCACTAATAGATCCCACAGGTGCTTCATAACTCCAATCTGTAGACAATCCCCTGGGCTTCTGGTACCAAAGGTACCCTCTAATACAGTAGGATTGGAGTGGGGTCCAAGATTCTGTATTTCTAAGAAGCTCCAAGCAATGTTGATGCTGCTGGTCTATGGACCACACATTGAGTAACAAGGCACTAAATGATACCATAAGCTGCTCATTTATTACATCACCAAATTTCATATGTTGGCACAGAAGGCAGAAATCTAATAATAGATTCCATTAGATTTTCTATCACATAGCAGAAACTCAGCATATTTTGGGTAACTATACTACCCTTGGAAATGTATAGGGAAATCCTAGAGAACATATCTTAGCTCTATTTAATGAGAACTAGGCTATTATCTATATATGCTTGGTGCAGTTTTACATTTACAAATAAAGCTAGTGAGAAGTGCTATTAACTGAATTTCTCAAATATTTTCAGAGATTGATTTGCGTAGTTATAAATTAGATGCCCCAAATATTATTTTATGGGTAACATGTATTTTGCAAGATGATTCCCTTAGAGTGTGTGTGTGTGAGAATTTGCTGTTGCAGGCTATTTTTGTTGCTACATGGTTGTTATGGGCCAAAAATCTTATATTCACTTATCTTTACCTAGTTTGGTCTGTTGCCTGTCTTCAATATATAAAACATATTCTGCTTCAGATCTGCTGTAGTTTATGGATTTACTTGTTTATAGTATAATAGTGGAATTAACTAAAGCTACATATTATATACAACAAAGAAATAAATAAATGAGACATTTATAAAGCAGTAAATGCTCAATTATTTTAGGGTAGATTGTGAAAGTTTCAAGTAATCTTGAAATTACTTCTTGTAAGGATTGGCAAACGATTGCCCATGGGCCAAATCCAGCCTGCTACCTGTTTTTGTAAATAAAGTTTTATTGGAACACAGACACACTCTTTCATTTACACATTGTCTATGGCTGAGAGAACCTGGAATAAATTTCTTTTGAGTCAGGCTATTTAGTTAAATGAAGAATGAAATTGTCTAAAGCCTTGTTCATCAATTCCCTAGCATATTATCATATCAACATTAGCATAAAAGATGGGTATTCAAGTGAGAAAAAGCTAAACTTCATAATAGAGTATCTGTAAATCACCATAGATTGACATTCATGGTGACACCTACTTTAATCATGTAGCTGCTACAATAGCATTGGGACTAATTTTTAAATAAAATGCATCACTATGCAAGTTCCTTCATTATGTACATTTGCAAATACTTTGTGTACAATTATTCTCCATAAAAACCAATATTTCTATACTGATCCTGGGGAAGCCAGGCAGGGCAAAAGTATTTCAAATTTTGGAGTAATGAATGAGAACCAGCAATTCATTCAGGAACAGAACCTTGGGGAAATACTTGAAAAAAAAAAAAAGACATTTTTCCCAACCTGCTGGCGCCGAGCTTAGAAAGGCAATTGAAGAACTGATGTGAAACAAAGCAATAGCACTAGAAGCTGCTGGTGTTTGGTATTTGCTGCTGTATCAGTGAGAGTTTGTTGTGGCTGCATAGGACGAAAACCGCTAAATTATAGGGGTTTAAACAAGCTAGGAACTTTTTTCCTGTCATTTAAAATCTAGATGATCCAGGATGGTGTGGTGGTTGGGAGACCCAAGGATTTCTTTCTTCTCTACTAGTCTAGCTCCTGGTTTTCATGCTCAAGGTCACCTCCTAGCTGGAGCTTCAGCCCTTGAATGGCCATTCCAGGCCACAGGAAGGAGGAAGGGGGAAGGTGAACAAAACGCATTGTGACTTCAAATAAATTGGGAGTCCTGCTACTAATGGACACTAGGGACATAGATATTGGATGGGAACTAGAAATCTCTAACACAGCTCCTTTGAAAAGTGACTTTACCCCCTCCTTTGCATGCTAAAGAATAATAGGAATAGTTATAACCAATAAAAAAGTCAAAGAGTTTACTTTTAGTTTCCTAAGGTGGTGCAACTACAGTGAAATGAGGGAATGCCAGAAAGAGAAGTCCTGATGAAGCAAAATCATGTTTTTCTTTGTTAAAATTTCTAGAAAAATGTGAAAAGGTGATTATTTTATAGTTGTCACTGTATCAGTAATGGTGGTTGAAGTCTTTGTATACAAAAGGGAAGCACGGAAGTGTAGAATTTAACTCCAGCAAAATTTGGAAGAGGATTTTTACCCCGAACCAATTGAAAGGCAAAAAATATGTTTTTTAAAATGCAAACCTGTTTATAATGCCCTGAAGTGAAAATAAAATGAAATTTCCTTTAAATCCTGTTGCTTACAACAATAGATATCATTAGAGACCTAAAGCTCAGTGGTTTTATTTGAAGTGAGAGAGAATTGGGGGTATGCTGATGTTTATTTTTACAGAACAGGGAAGATACATATCTGGAAGATAAACTGACTCATGAAGATTATATATTTACACTGGCATGTCTCAGTCACTATGTCTGAGGGCCCAGAGATGACGGAGAAGGAAATAGGGTGAGGTGGGTGCTTCTTCCCATCCTGAGGCATTGTTTATGCAGTCTTCTCCACAAACACCTGCATTTTCCGTGATATCTGGATTGTGCTGAGAGTGTCTCTCCTTAAACATTTTTGGATCTGAGCTTCCAAATTCTTTTTTTGAAATTGCGTTTGAGGCGATCAGCCAGATTTCAATGAAAACCTTTGCTTTATATGAAGCATAAAATAGAGCTTAAATGAACAGAAGGTCATTTGTCTTGTTTTTCAAGTATTAAAAAGAAATCTCACCATTTTTGTAATATAACTAAAGCAATCTGAAGGCTTTTTTCTTTTGTGTGATAGAATTTAGAGAAACGTATTGTGCTATCAAGAAAGGGTTCTAATAAGAGCTTCTAAGGAAGATGTTCTTCTCCATGTGTGGGTGATAATTTTAAGTTGTCTTCCTTTGAGTCTCTGCCTATGTCAGTGTTTTATTTGATAACAGAACTCACTGAGTCAGAAGCTGGCAATTTCATCATGATGCATTTTCTTATTTACCATTCAAGAGCTGTAAGCCTTATCTCTTATATTAACGTGAAATGTAATGAAAATAATGATGCCAATGGCATTTAATTCTTGGCTTTAATACTTTATAAGTGTGCCTCTTGTTCACATAATTATACTGGACAGGTGAACAAGTCATCAGAGTGACCTTTTTCCACGGAGTTAATCAGGGACTCAAACTAACAGAAGCTCTGCCTTCTTCAGTGCGTGGCTTCCAAGGTCACCACGGGGATCACCTTCATTCTGGCCAGTCAGGCAGGGAAGAGCACGGATCAGCACACATGGGAGGGTTTGACCTGACAAAGACTACTGACTGTAACCCGGATGTGGTTATTATAAAGCTGGTTTCTGGGTAGTTTTTCTCCATATCTCTCTTATTTCAAAAAAGGTGAGTTAAAGGAGCCCTGATTCTCAGATGCAATTAGAACTCATTTTTTTTTTTATGATGGAAAAGAGCTTTTCAATTCTAGAAGGTTAGAGATGAAAATGAGTATGATTAAAGTTTATAGAATCAATGCAGCCAAAAGAAGTTTACTCAATCACAGACCACAGAATTAGAATGCTGTCTTTTAAGACTAAACGAGTTATTCTAGGGCATAGAAAGGGAATATAGTAGAATTTTAGAATAACCATGTGGGTGTTAACTACTATTGATTACCACTGTGACAGGGACTTAGATGTATGATTTCATTTAATCTTTGCAATACCTCTTTAAGACAGCTTAGTGTGGTGGTTAAGTATGTAGGCTCTGGGGTCAAACTGCCTGGTTTAAATTCTGGTTCATTCACTTACTAGCTGGAAAATGTTGAACAACTACTTTACACTTCTCTGACTCAGATTTCCCAGGTATAAAGTGGAGATAATAGTAACCCAGCTCATAGGGGTTAATATGACAGTGAATGCATTAAAAATGTAAAACTCTTAGAAGGGTATGTGACATAAAAAGCTTTCACATTATTATTATTTCTCTATTTACATATTAGGATATTGTGTTTCAGAAGAGATAAGAGACTTTCCCAGAGTCACATACCTAGTAATTGGTAGAACTGGCTATTAAAAGATATGTCTATTCAAATCAAAACACTGTCCTTCCCACTGTGGCAGGCCTCAAGTGAGTTATGAGCTGACAAGAGACTGGAGTACATACCACAATCTAGTTTCTAGGGAAGTTAGGACTATTTATATTACACTGTAGTTAAAAGGAGAGAGAATCTACTCATATCTGCCTTGTAAGTTCTAGAAATATCTACCATGGTAGTTAAGAGTCAAGGTTCTAAAGTTAGACTTCCTAGGTCTAGATCTCAATTCCGAATTTTGTAACTGGAGGAGGTTAATTCATTCTCCAAGCCTTAGTATATAAATCAGTAAAATAGGATACAATAATACTATCTACCAGATCAGCTGAGACTAACAATAAAGCTTAAATAATAAAGAGATTTATTATCTCACTCATTAAAAAGTCTAGAGAAAATTTAAAGGGTTTAAAAAGCTCATGAAGGATGAAGTCTCTTTGCATCTTTCTTGTTAGTGTCCTCTTTACATAACAATATGAGACAGAGAAAGAGAATTTCCCTGAAGACATTAGTCAGAACTGAGCCCCCCCATGTGGCTCCTAAACCAGTTACAGACAAAGGGGAATGGAACGATTGTCATTAGTTTTTTTCCTTGGAAAGAGAGAGGGTGCCCTTTCTTAAACATGACTGCCACCCAAATTAAGTTGGGGTTTGCTTACAAGAAAAAGAGGGTGGAGAGTGGTGTTGAATAGGGTTATGTTTTTGAGTGTCTGGGAAGTGCTTAGCTTAGTACTCTGACCCACAGTGAGTGCTCAATAAAGGTTAGCTTTGGCAGCTCCCTGAGGCTGACATTCCCAGAGGGCAATTCTGGCTCTCACAAAAAACAGACACCTTCCTATTGTTTCAAAAAACAGTACGCAGCACCGAACTTGATGGATCACAGGCCTGGCTCACACAATTTTGGATTTCTTACAGATCCCTTTGCATAGCAAAAATCTCTACACTTTAAAAACGTTTCTATCTTGTATACTGAACAAAAGGTGTGGAAAATGAGGGAGTTAAACCATGCTGCTTCAAGACTCATGCTACGTGTTGAAGGGATTTATCCTGTAGTTCTCCTTTAACAAGCTGCGTCATTTTGCTGGCTGAAGAAACTCTTGCAGCCCATGTTTGTCTTGAAGACAAATCCTGTTCAGATTTCTACAGCATTCTCTCCTTTTTACATCCACGTTCACAGCAACAGCTGGGAGGAATCAAGGATGCCCGATGAAATACTCAACTATCCATTGCCAATAATGGTGGTTACCAAATGACTCCCAACTCAGTGCCATTCAGTAATGAACATTTATTATCATGTTCATGAATCTGCAGGTTGGCTGAGTCTGGCAGATCTAGGATGGTTTCTATTGGACTTGTTTCCAAGCTGTAAATGGGGCTTGGGTCTGTCCTGATTGTCTCCTTAGATCAGAGGCTCCCTGAGGTATGTTTATCTCATGGAAATGATAAGAAACCCAAGAGGGAAAGCCCAACCTCAAAGCATATTTTGAGCCTTTGCTCATATCACATCTTCAAACATCCCATTGGCCAAAGCAAGTCACATTGCCCAACATCAATGGGATGGATAAATAAACAGGGTGTCTAGTAAAAACTGCGAGGTCACAAAGAAAAATGTGTGGACACAGGAAGGAGCAGGGAGCAGAGAACTATGATGCAATAAGCTACCACAGGAGACTCAGTCTACTTTCTTATTTTGCTTAGAGCTCATTTTAACTCTCCAATCTCCTCTTCTAGTGAGCGCAGCCTTGTCTTGCCTTCCTAAGCCACTGTGATAGGTAAAAACTATTTGCCCAGTAAATAACAAAGAGATGGAAGGAAAAAAGGAAAAGAAAGGAAAGGAAAGGAAAGGAAAAGAAAGGAAAAGAAAGGAAAGGAAAAAAAAAATTGGTATGATCAGTTGCAAGGACAATGGAGAAGTCCTGGAGCCCCAGAAGAAGAGTTTCATTGCAGTACTCTGAAGTGGAGAAAATCGATGTGAGAAGGTGACTGGTACCTTCTGCGAGGTAATTAGCAAGCCAAGGCTGCTGGCTAGAGGGACTGTGGACTATTCAGGTTTTAGTTTAGGGACATGTGATCAAAATGAAACAAGTCAGCTTTTCATGAAATTCTTTGTAGCAAGTGGCTTCCAAGCACAAGGCAAGACCCCCATATGAGAGCAGGAATCATGGGTCTTGTTCACCAGGTTATCCATGGTGATTACAATAGTGGCTAGTATACAGCTGGCTACCAATAAGTATATTTTAAATGCATTGAAATATTTAACAGCAATTTTCTGTATTGGATTTTGGAGCAAGAACAGGGAGAATGAAGAATTAAGAGAAAGTAGTGTTTCTCTCCATTTTTCTCTCTTCATATTCTTTCTTGTTTTAAAAAAATCAACCTTTTTGAGATATAATTTACTTAAAACAAACTGCACTCAATTTAGGCATACTTACACAACGTACAGGTTTTGATAAATATACACACGTGATATAGAACATTGCCAACATGCTCAACAGGTGCTGGTAGCCCTTCCCTGTCCATTTCTACCTATCCCTGGCCACAGGCAAGCTTTCTGTCAACATAAAATACGTTGCCTATTCTGTAGTTGCTACACATGGAATCATGCACCTGTCCGGCTTCTTTTACTAAGCTTAAAGTGGCGATTCATCCCTGCCCTTGCATGCCCACTCATTTTTATTGTGGAATAGTATTCCAATGTTTGGATATACCACAGTTTGTTTATCCATTCACCTGTTGATTGACATATGCGGGCTACTAAGAAGAAAGTTATCCACATCACTTTACAAATCCCTGTGGACTTGCGTTTTAATTTCTCTTGCAAAAATACCTAGGAGTGGAATTTCTAGGTTGTGTGATAAGTAAATATCTTACTTTATTAGAAACTGTTCTCCAAAGTGGCTTTACTATTTTATATTCCCTCCAGCAATGAACGAGAGTTCCAGTTGCTCCACATCCTCTCAAGCATTTGGTATTATCAGTCTTTAATTTTATCCATTCTGGTTCCCCTCTTTCCCTTCTTCCCTCCCTCCCTCCCGTGCTTGAATTGAGAAATGTTTGTGGAAGGAATGAAGACAAACATTCCTGGACCTACGTTCCTAAATGAGCAAGTTTCTATTAGTAGGACTCTCCCCGACCCGCCACACATCCTACATACTCAAGGCCAGGAGCGGGAGAGGGGATCCTCTTTCTTCCTTGGAAAATAAAACCTTTGCTTTCTTTAGGGTGGGCTTTCTATCTCAAAAGCGCAAAGTAACCGTTTGCCCAGGTTTCAAGATCAGCGCGCTGCAAACTCTCAGGTGTGGCGAGGTTTCCTCAAAGAGCCTCTCAGCTGCGCTCGTCTCTGCTGATAAATGATAATTCTCTTCTCAAAAAGCTGGTTTGTGGCTGGCGCCGGAGTGCTCCAGCTACAGTTGAAAGCTGCGGGTTGCCTCTGGTTCCTCCGGATGGGTCCCTTTTCCCACCCAGTTGGGATCCAAAGACGCTCCGGAACTCGAGCCCAAGTTCCCAAGAAAACCCCAAAGAGCGTAAGGCTCCTGGGGACCCCTAGCACCCCTGCAACCAGGGCACCAGGCATGCTCAGAGCGAATGCGGGAGGCAGGCGTTGGCTGCAATGGGGCTCAGGAGCCAGGAGGTGCCGCTGCATCCCCGCTTCCTGGCGCCTGACCCAGCGTGCAAAGTTGGGCTGCGAGCCGCGGGGGGAAGGAAGGACCCAGCGAGCGAGGGTGGCGGGGAAGGGGGTGGGGGAAGGAGGAGGGAGGAGGGAAAAGAGCGCGGGGGGGGGGGGGCGCCGGGCGTGTGTCACTCGCTCTCTCCCTCTGTGTATAGAGGATGTGCTGAATGGTGCGCTTTGAGGCGGCGGCGGCGGAGGAGCAGAATCCGCTGCGACTGGCAGCCTCGGCTGCCCGGCTCGGCTTCTCTTCGCCTTCCGAGGCTCCTCATCCACCGCGGGTTCCCGACCTCGCGTCCCGCCTGGGGCATGGCCCGGCGCTGCGCCCCCGCGCGCTCTGCCTGCTGAGCGGCGCCGGAGGGAGGTGCGGAGGCCGGGAGGCCGGGGAGGCCGGCGGGGGAGAAGAGTCCAGCGCCTCCGGAGCAGAGAAAGGAGCCCGCGTCCCGCGCCCCGCGCCCCGCGCGCGGTTCCCAGTCCCTGCCGCGCTCGCCCGGGCCGCCCGGAGCCCAGATGAGCCCAGATGGCCGGGGCTCAACCCGGAGTGCACGCCTTGCAACTCAAGCCCGTGTGCGTGTCCGACAGCCTCAAGAAGGGCACCAAATTCGTCAAGTGGGATGATGTAAGTATTGGGGCGGCCCGAGTCGGGGCGCTGGCTCGGGCACCGGGCAGGGCGGGCGTCGTGGGGGTGGGGCGAGGGGCGCGTTATGCAATGGGCGCACTGGGAGCGGGCAGGGGCCGCCTCGGGCGCACAGGTTGGCGTCTGCCAAAGCGGATGTCCAAGGGCAGAAGCTTTGCGCGCGCTCCTGTTTCATCGGGCTTTAGTAGTTGCCATCCTTTCTGGGTCTGGCAAGCGCCCCCTGAGGGTCTTAAATCTTTTGGGCCAGTGGAGAGGGAGGGGCAAGCTTTGCCTGGTGACAGGTCCTGAAAGTTCGGGAAGTAGGGAGTGTGAAGTTGAGACCAACTGGAAAGCGCCTGGTGTGAACAAGTCGCGTCCCTCTCCGCCTGCGGACGCACCCCCTATTACCTCTTTTGCCCGATTTCAAGAAGGAAGGGCCTGAAGTCCACAACACTTAGTGATTGCAAACCCTCTTAGCGCTTTTGTGGGAGCCCACGCGGCGGAGGACACAACGGTCCAGCCAACAGGTGGTCGTTGATGCCAAACTTCAGCGCCTGGCTCCGGAGTGAGGGTCCCTGAAAAGGGCTGCGGGGACACATCTGGGGAGGGCGTGAAGAGAATGGGGGCCCTTGAGGGGTCCTGGAGTACTCACGGGCCTGCAGGCGAGTGGAGAGGGCTGACTTTTGAGAACTGAGCTGATTGGAGTCTTCTGCCTGAAATAGACACGTTGAGGGGTTGCCCCAGGACTTACCTGCACCATTTGCCAGGTAGGGCAGAGCCTAGCCCAGCGCCAGGGTCTCTAATGCTTTACGTGCAGCCCAGACCCCAGGACTTCAAATGGCTTCCCCTTCCCCTTTACCCCAGTTGTCTTCAAAACACATAAATTAGTCATCCAGCTGAAAACGTGAATCTTCTGATGGAGAGCATTATGGCATCAATTTTATGTCCTGGGTGTCATTCAAAAGGTTCGATAAGAAAAACCTGCTGAAATAAATCCGAGTTGCCAGGTTCTAAGGAAATTTAAGTCCAAATGACTAATACATCTCTTAATCAGAAGGAATTATAGGAGAATGAGGCGTTCTTCTTACCGAAAAGATTTTCCACCTAGTAAATTATAGCCTGTTATTCTCTAGGGTATTTTTCTTTAATCTTCTTAAGCCATTTTCCAGTGTCTGAAAACAATTTAAATATTCCAGGTAGTGAATCCAATTACTTAGCTGAGTGCGTCTGTGTCTATATTTTGTCCAGCTGGAAGCGCAAATGGAACTTGGAGTATGAACCACAGCTTCCTTGAAAGCTCATGCCAATTATTAAATGCTGTAGGCAAGGATGTAAACATACATCTTTTTTACTATGGGCTTCACACTTTTCTTCTTTCTGTTCCAGTCTAATTGGACTGAATGTTTTTGTAAATGGAATAGAATCTAAACAATAAATTCAGACGGAGATTAAATTCTTTGTGTCAGGGAAAAATAAAATGACAAAGAAAATGCAGTTCAGCAATAAGTAAGACAGTCTTGCCCATTTTGAGATCCTTGAATAGAGAGGTGATGTGATGATGGATTTACTGAGAAAGAGAGTGAAGGGCAGAGGGAAGAGAAAGAGACTTTGCAGAATTTAAAAAGGGAGTTTCAGTATAAGCTCTGGATTTATATACAGTGATGATTCTAAACTGTATTTTAAATAATTATCTATAATTTCTTGTTTTGGAGAAAATAGCCAACATCACGTTGAGAATGAAAGTATTCTATGAAAACACATTTTGATATATCCAGGTAGATGACTTTCATTATGTACCTTTCTGTAACACGTATTTCTTGCTCACCTATTATTGCCAATCCTAGACTGGATCCTGGGATGGTGAAAAAAGTAGACAAAATCCCTGCTGTTATGGACCTTAGATGCTAGGTGGAGGAGACAAAAATCATCAAAACACCAATGAGAGAGAGATTGGGTGATGCATTGAGGGTAATAGAGAGGATGTTAGTGAAATACCAACCAAAGAAGTTGAAAAGAGCTCCCTCTGAGTATTGCAGCAGTGAGTTTCCAAGGAAGCCCTCCTGGAAGGAAAGACATAGGCACTAAGGAGAAGGCCAGTAGAATCTCAAGTCTTTTCTTTTTTTTAAAAAAACCAACAAAACAAAACAAAAAAACCTAGACTGCACTCAGGAGTCAAGTTATCTGGAATATAATGAGCTATACTGCAGGCTCTTTGGGTCTTCATGCTGATCAGTGGACTACAAGGGACCCTGCCTTTCTTAGGGTTGCCTTTTTCCTCCCCAGGCATCCCTCATCTACTCTTCTCAGCTCATATTTGCCCTTCCAGAATCAAGCCAGTTCAAGTTATCTGGCTATTTATATTGTACCTTAGTGAGACAGTGTGTTGAAGACAAAAAAGAACTAAACCTTGAATCAAAGGCCTCAGTTTACCTCCTAGTTGTTTCACCAGTAAGCTGCATGACTTTAGGCCAATCACTTAGCTTTTCTGTATGTTTGCTGCTTCTTGTGTAAAAGCGTGGTAATGTTACAGGACATTCAAAAATGATGAATTTGGGGCTGTTTAGGACGTGAAGAAATTATCTCTTGTTCCTGAAGTGATTAAAGCAATATAATCAATGGTCTTGTTGTCCTGACCACCATATGGAATGGAAGATGTCACCCAGAGGGTGCAGTGCCATGCATAATTTGTTGGCCACCTACCAAGTCACGGTGAGGCTGTGGATGCTCTAAGGGTGGTAGTCAAAAGCTTTAACATAGGCACTAAACAATTACAACAGACAGCAGGTGCGTAATAGATCCTGGAAATACCCTGTTGTACCAGGGCCAGGCATTAATTTTGCTGCTTGATCATGAGGAGGTCTGGGAGTCCCCAGGGTCTGTGGATGGGTTGGTAGGTAGGTGGGGTTTTTTGACTATTTCAATATTTTAAAACTCATGGTGTATACGGTCTGAACATCAAGGCTATACTTGTCCTCCTGAACTTGGCATGAAGATAAACCACTGACTTAATGATGTTTAAAAAATTCAACCTCATATCTTTGCTTTTGTTTTGCATTTGTCTATTAGCAGGCTGTGGTGGTGGGAGGTGGGTGTAAAGGACTATGGGTATTGTGGGAGAATTCTGGTGACGTAGACAGTGGAAGGAGAGTTACTTTCTTGATCTAAGCTAGCGAGCTTGGGAGATTGTGAGAGAAACTCCTTTCTCTTCTGGACCTTGGCCTTGGTCTATATTGGACAGGACATGGAGAGAAAGGAAGGACTGTAAACTGTACAACAGGATGGCCAACCACTGATTTGGCCCTGTTTTCCATGCCTAAGCACTCTGTCTCACTGTCCCATAATCTCTGAGGGATGGAAGGGCTTTCATTTGTTTATTCTTTCTGTTTCTTCATTCTTACCTTTCAAATTCAGATCTTACTGTGGGCAGGTTGCGTAATGCATCCCAACTTCAATTTCCTCAACAGTAACATGCAAATTGTAATATTTCCTAACTCATAGAACAGCTGTTGAGGTTAGATGAATGAATGCATATACATTGCTTTGTATAAAGCCTGACATACAGGCAACCTTCAACGAAACATGTTTTTAAAAGTTATTGTCCCTCAGAAATAAGATGGACATGAATTTTATCAAGGTGGTTAGTAGGTGTTCTGTGGCTCTTTTATTCTTCTAGTGGAAAAATTCAGACCTTACTTCCATTCCCTTTAATGTGTGTTTTGATTTTATATTTTATAATTTGGAGGAAAATCAGGTTTCTTACCTTCTTTTAGAAATCCAGGTGTTTCACGGAAAACAAGTCTACGTAATTTAGAGCAGAACCCACTCTCTACAGCAAGTCAGTTTACAAATAATCCAAAGGTTTATTTTTACTTAAATTTCATATATATGTATATATGTGTATATAATTTCACATCGCACATTTTGTCTTACAAGCATATTCTAACACGGAAAAATAATTGCTAGACTAAGTTGTCTGAGAAGTCTGATGAAACTCAGAAGTTTGGTTTTGCATTAATGCCATCTGGATTTGAATCAAGTAACTCCCTCCTTTACCACACCTTCAACCCCCACAGCTAAAACAGGTAATTTAAGAAATACTAGTATGTTGCACATTTCCCAGCATCCTACACAAAAGCTTAGAACTTTTGCATTTTGTGGAATCTGCTGTTCCAGTTTCCAAAATGATGACAAGAAAATGATGACAAGATGACACTGACAAGATTAATGAGAGAGCCGAGGGGAAAAGGGTTTGCGAGGGGGGAATTTAGTAACATTCACTTTGGAAAAGTTATGGGAAACAGGGAGGAAACTTCTCTGAGTTGGTAGCTGGCTGATGTGGATGGACCAACTACAAAGTGCAAGGTGGATTTTAGAATGGAAGGCTAGCAGGTGCCCTCTAAAGAGCCACTTAAATATTTCCAGTTATTCCATTTTCCTTGTCCAAAGAGCTTTGTGAATTTCTCATTATTAGTCAATAATTACTGTATAAGTGTATAACTTTTTTGCAAACAAATCAATAAAGCTACTTGAAACTTTTTAAAAAATCAGTGTAACATGCATACAACAAAACACACAAATTCTGGGTCCAGCTGAATCCATTTTCACAAAGTGAACACTCCCATGTCATCAGTACCATATCAAGAAACAGCATCACTTGTCCCAGAATTCCTAAGTACTCTCTTCCAGTCCCTACATCCCCTCCTAAGGGTAACCCTTGTCTTGACTTCTAACTTCATAGTTTGGTTTTGCTTGTTTTTAATCTAATAAGCTATTTTTACTTTGAATGAAAACTTAAAAAAAAAAAGAACCTCTTCAGCCTAAAGCATTTTTATTATTGCTGAACTGATCCTCTTGAACAATAACAACAAAAGTGACTTATAGTCAGATTAGATGACCCTTGATTCGGTTGTTGTCTATCCCGAGTCTGGGAAGTGCAGTAGGTATAGTAAATACCCTGAAGGAGGAAGTAGTTCAACAAAACCCTAGTAATTTACTGAGGAGATGTAATGCCTACAGGCTGTTATTGGCAGGGCAAAGCAGACTAGTACAGTACTGTTGCTGGAATATAATTTTCTCGCGTAGGTTTTCTCTCTTATCTTGCTTAACACTAATATTTCCCTACCTATGGTGAATGAGGATAATTTGCAGTGACTATTAGCTTCATTTGAAAGTTTAGCTTATCAATAAATAGCTTCAAGTTATATTTACCTGCAATGACATATAAAGGGAACAGGAACATTTTGTTTTTTTATGTGGGACTTGGTAACCTGTAGTTATATATTTCCTTATCAGAATTGTTTCATGTTATCATAAACAAGAAGTGCCAGCAGAAAATGGAAGGGGATTGATGGTGAATTGTTGACTAACGCTATGGGTCTCCACTTAAATAACAAACACCTGGTAACTGAAATCATTAGTCTTCTTGTTACTGGAACTAATAATTAGGTTCATGCAACCTTTCAGAGCATATCATAAATTCCAAATGCTCAGGCACATTTCACAGTCTATTCCATCTAATCTTTTCCCTCTCTGTTCTGTGTCTGATCCCCTAATCAGAGCCTTGTGTCCCTATGTGTAAGTAGGCAAAGGAAATATGGACATATTTCTGAGGTCATTTACATATATGACCATGAAGAAGCCATTGATTTTTGTAACTAACTAACTGAAATAGGATGTAAAGGAACTAACTAACTGGAATAGAATATAAAGGATGCTTATGTTCTTTAAGAGTCTCTCTGGTTTTCCTCTGATCTCTTTAAGATCTAATGTTTGATTTTATTATCATTACCACGTGTTAATTCTCAGAATTTTTTTTTTTTTTTTGAGACAGAATCTTGCTCTGTCACCCAGAGAGGGAGTGCAGTGGCACCATCTCGGCTCACTGCCAACCTCTGCCACTGGGTTCAAGCGATTCTCATGCCTCAGCCTCCAGAGCATCTGGGATTACAGGCACACACCACCACACCCGGCTAATTTATTTTTATTTTTAGTAGAGACAGGGGTTTCGCCATGTTGGCCAGGCTGGTCTCGAACTCCTGACCTTGGGTAATCCGCCCACCTCGGCCTCCCAAAGTGCTGGGATTACAGGCGTGAGCCACCGCGTCCGGCCTTCAAGGGCTTTTTTTGTTTACAATATTTGGTTAATGTTCTGTTTCTTTTTACTGAATTGACGTTTAATGTACAAGATCACAGAAAGTGGATTAGTTAGTAAAGAAAACATTTACCTGAAGTAGTCACGTGGATATCAATACATAGCATTGATATCTAGAAGATTAACATATTATTTTGCCAATTAAAAAGATCAAAAATTTTGTGGAAGTCATCTATGAAATAGTTAAGAGTAATGGAAATTTAATTTAATTTTAATCCATTGTATAGAAGAAGCCATATGAGCTCATAAAGCTGGAAAATCATAGAGCAAATCAGCAATTGAGCTGGTCAAAAAATGTTAAAGTTGCCAATCCTGATCCTCCTCAGGTGTGCTGTGTTGGATATGGTTGAATCTCACATAGCATCGATTCCTACATCCTCTTAGTAGGACTTCCTAAAATACAAAGTCTGGGCTTCTAAAGCTCCATTTACCAGACTCCTTTTTGACCAACATTCTTCTTGAAAATTAATATTTCCACCAAATAAATTGATGCATATGAGATATGGAGGGCAGAAACATGAAAGGGGCCAATTTCCTGCATCCTTTCATGTTTTTGTATTTCTACAGATACGTGAGATGCTAAAAGAGGTGGCACTTTCTGTGATAGTTCTTCAGTGTCTCTGACGTGGCCATTGGTCACAGTGGCCACTCGCTGTTGGCAACTTACACTTCTTTGTCTTCAACAAGGCTGGTGTTTTGTTTGGACCCTGGGAGTTCCTTCTTGATTTCTCACCTTTCTGAATGTGGTAGACACAACAGCTCTCCTCAAGGGTCTGTGCTGCTATGTTCTGGGATCATTCATGTAGACCCAACCTAAAGCCTGCTCCTCCAACCCTCCCAGTTTTTCTGTCAAGTGCTTAATTTATATTAAGTACCTTTATCTTAAAACTTCAAGATAAATTTCTGGTTCTCGTACCAAATCCTGGCTGATATGGCCTTTTGTGGTTCTAGGATTTCACAACTTTCAGTCCTAAATATAATAATCTTCTAAGTATCCTACATAGTTTTCTCCTTCAGTACTATAGTTGGATAAAATGAAGTTTTGCTGTAGTATTTCCTCTGGAATTCAATATCCAGACTGAGTCCTAATAGTAGGCATTCATGCTTATGTAGCAGCCCTGCTTACCCTTGTTCAGTCATCAAGACCACCTTGGGTGGTAGGAAAAAGAGCAAGGGTTCTTCTTTTGCGTTTCACATAGAAATAAATTGAGGCTACTGATTGTGATTTGTCGAAGGACACGTAACTAGGTAGATTCGGAAGAGGAATTTAAAACTAGATCTTCTGGCCAAATTCAGCATCCTTTCCAGTCTACCATGATGTCCCCAAACAGGGTCCTTTTGGTAACAACAACAACAACAAAAAAAACAAAAACAAAAACAGAAAAAGGTTTTTTTTTTTTGAGATGGAGTTTTGCTCTTTTTGCCCAGACTGGAGTGCAATGGTGCAATCTCGGCGCACCGCAACATCTGCCTCCCCGGTTCAACCGATTCTTCTGCCTCAGCTTCCCGAGTAGCTGGGATTACAGGCATGTGCCACCATGCCCAGCTAATTTTGTATTTTTAGTAGAGATAGGGTTTCTCCATGTTGGTCAGGCTGGTCTCAAACTCCTGACCTCGTGATCCACCCGCCTTGGCCTCCCAAAGTGCTGGGATTACAGACGTGAGCCACCGAACATGGCCAACAAAAAACTTTTAATAGAGTCTAAATGAATGCAAGTTTAAAGAGATTGGTAGACTTTTCCAAAGAATCTCTGTTATTTTTAGGATTCATAGATCCCTGCAAACTCAGTTTTTGAGCCATTGTCTTCAAAATAGCTATTTTTCATGGTGTATATACAGTCCATTTTTCTCTACACTGTGCAAGATGTGTGAACGTTGGAAAACCTCATCGCTGCTTTGAGACAAAAAGGGCAGGCCAGCCGCAGTGGCTTGCGCCTGTGATCCCAGCATACTGGGAGGCCAAGGAAGGCAGATCAGTTGAGGTCGGGAGTTCCAAGACCAGCCTGGCCAACATGATGAAACCCCATATCTACTAGAATACAAAAATTACCTGGGTGTGCTGGTGCAAACCTGTAATCCCGACTACTCAGGAGGCTGAGTCAGAAGAATCACTTAAACCCAGGAGGCAGGCAGAGGTTGCAGTGAGCCAAGCTCACACCACTGCATTCCAGCCTGGGTGACAGAGGGAGACTCCGGAAACAAAAACAAAAAACAAAAAACAAAAAAAAAAAAAAGAAAAAGAAAAAGGGAGGGGGTGCAATGTATGCTCTATAGTCTTTAAATATTTTCTACATCAGTCAGTCAGTGTGGAAACATGCACGTGGAAAGACAGGTATTCAGGTATGGTGTTTAAGGTCTTTTTTTCATTGCCGAGTAAGTGACATTTCTGCATTCAGCAAGACTCTTTGTATCTATTACTCCACCTTTTCTTCTTCTTGACATATGTGCAAATGTTGTCTTTTGCTGATTCCTATAAAGGCCGGTCCCATGGCCTCTCATAGAAATCATGGATCGTGGAAGATTAACAATATGGTAGGCATGAAGGAAGTGTAGAGGGTGAGTTGCTTGCTCTCAAGCATGATGCAGAATGCAAGGAAGTGTCAATTGAGAGTCCAGATCTGTATTACTTGTGAAGGGAGGTGGATATGCCTTGTTTATATTACAGCTAGAGCACGACTTCTGGAGGGCTATAGCTTTATAATTATTATTATTTTTTTCCCTAGGGGAGAGCATAGGCCTGGCACTGGGAGGTGCTGGTGCTCAGGGGATGTTTGTGGAATGAAGGACCTGTCTGGTGTTTGTCTGGCTCACAGTGGGCTCACACAGGGGAGTGTGTAGCCTTCAGGCAGACCTGCAGGGCAGTCATGCTCCTATGAGACCTTTGTGACCTTTGAGGTGTTGTGTTGCATTGGTTGGAACACCTTGCTCCTTGTCCTTCCATTCCATCTGAAATCTCCCAGGGTCCTAAGGGACTCTATGGTCTTCTTAAATGGGATTTCTCCATGTGCGTTTGAGAAGGAAACCATTTATTGGCAATGCAGAGCTCACTGCTGTTACAGTGCTGATTTCATTTAAGGTCTAAATGTGTCTTAAGTTGGAGCGAGTACTACACTGCAATTCAATACTGGTTGAAGATGATGATGCTTAATGTATTTATATCTCATATTCTAAATTTTACCATTAGTTCCTATTTTCTGAAAAAGATGCTTATCCATACACCCAAATATTGCAATGAAAATTGCCCTTAAAGAAATTCAGAAGTGTTGGGAGTGACAGAACAAAAGGCACATGGTTGTAAAAACATTCTATCAGGATAATTATTCACAAAGAGAAAAAATAATACTTGTGCTTTATTGCTAAAGCGAGAAAAGTAACAAGACAAAATTCTAAATTTGATTTATAATAAACTTCCACCTACCCTATTCTTTGGGTACAGAGGCAATGAAAGTCCCTGGAACAATGCTTTTAATTTCCTCCCTTCTCCACTCCTCGTTTAATGTACTTGGGCCACCTCCGTTGTTCCAGCTGCCCTCTTGCCCCTGAGAAATACCTCACCTTCTGCATTTATATTTTGGAGCTCATCCTTCCTGGCATCTCTGAATCCTGACTTCATTATTATCTGCCACCACTCACCTTTCTTTTGACAGTGTCTATGTGAGTTTCCCCTCAGTTGAAGCTTTCCTAAGAACATAACAATATGCCTTTACTAGTAAAAATCCCAACCTCAAAACCAACACAATGTTCCCCAGTCCTTTTTCCTCCTTTAGTTACCGTCTCCTCCCTCATCTCCTTCCCTCTACTATGCAAGTGTAACTTATAGTCACTGTCTCCCTGTCCTCACCCCCTACCCACTTCTTCTCAGCCTTCCAAAGCCTTTTTCTGCCCTCACCACCACTTTGAAATTTCTTTGTCATGGCTATGGGCAACATGGCTCCCAGCAACCCCAACTGATATTTTTCAGAATCTTCCTTGTTTTTATTTCCTGCAGTACCTTCCACCCCTTAATCCATTCATTCACCAGTCATACTTTAAAAATGTACTGATGTCTTTTTTAAGCATTGTGCTAGTATTGTGGATTCATGATGATGAATGATTTTATGCCTGCCTTTATTGGGGAGACAGATGCTAAACAAATAGAAGTACAATTATTTTCTTTGTAACTGCTATGAAGGAAAAAAAGTACAAGTGAGTATAGGAAGCATGGAAGGTTTCCCTGGAAAATTCTATTTATGAAAAGTGGGATTTAGGCCAACATCAGTAGAAGAATGTGTCAGGTGGAGGGAACAGCAGGTGTGGGTATTCCAAAGAGCCAAGGAACTCAGGGTTTTGAAAGACAGAAGCAGAATTAGCACAGGGGAGTGTGGCTCAGATAATATGGTTGGATGGCAAGGGCCTGCGTGTATACTGCTTAGGTCCTTGCAGGATTTTAGACTTATAAAGTCAACCAGAAACCATTAAAACCATGTTTTCAACCCTGGCGCCATTGACATTTGGCCCCATTAGTTTTTTGTTGTGGAGTCTGGCCTGTGTATTATATGATATTTAGCAGCATCCCTCACTCTAGATACTAGGTGTCAGTTGCAAAACCCCCCAGTAGTGACAACCAAAATTATCTCCAGACATTGCCAAAAGTCCCCTGGTGTGGAAAATTGCTCCCAGTTGGGAACCACTGATGAAAATAATAAATGATATACTATGCTCTTAAATACTTAGAAGTATCCAGCCAGTTCACCACCTTCCCTGCAACCCCAAAGGCCAATAAGTACATGAAAAGATGTTTAACATCGTCAGTCATTGGAGAAGTGCAAATTAAAAAACACATTGAGATGCCGCTGCATACCCACCAGAGCTATATGTTATTAAAATTATTGGTTTTTCTCATCTGATGCCCCCACTAAGCCAGGAGCACCCTGGTTGATTTGGTATCTGGGCTTTAATTTGGTTCTCTAGTGGATTAGCTGAAGTATCTTGCATGGTACTTGAAGAACAATGCTTCCAACATTTCCCTTTATTGTGTTAAAAAGGGATCTTTCTGCTTGTTCTGTAGGAAGCCAGTATCTTCACGTTGCTTCTCTCCACTGTTTTGCATTCCTACTCTGGACCTTCTTCGTCTCTTCTGCTTTTGTTTATTTTGGGAAATTTCAGAGTAGACACACTCCTGGAGGAAAAGTCTCGTCAATGCTGATACACAGGGATGTTTTACTTAAATGATCTTAATTCCCCATCTGGCATCTAAGACTACCTTTATAATGTTTTCATTTCATAGCCAGGGCTGTATTGCTCATGTTTAGTTTGACAGGCATCACATCTGATTTTCTGTGACCCTTAGAACTCTTTGTCTGTTGCATAGCTGTTTTCCCCCCAGTGTCTCTATTTGCTGTATTTGGCCCTGCTGCTTCCTAATGCAAGTCTTGGGCAATCCCTGTGGAACATTGCTTGTTACTTTTCCTGTTGACTCTGTGGTATTGATTAGTTTAGAAGTGCATGCCTCTGTTCATGTGTGTTCTCTCGTAATAGCATAAAAACATGAGAATCACTGTGGAGTGAGAATTGTGGTCAACCTTGGCCAGGAGACTTGCTGACAGTGGTGCTAAGGAATGTGCCATGGGTCTGTGGACTGGCCCTTGACACGAGCCTTGAGGTTTAGGGTTGTACTTCCTAGTAGTTTACTAAGACTTCCATAACAAAGGACCGCAGCCTGGGTGGATTACACAACAGAAATTTATTTTCTCACAGTTCTGAAGGAAGTGGGAGATAAAGGTGTCAGCAGGATTGCTTCCTGCTGAGGGCCATGAGGGAAGGATGTGTTCCAGGCCTCTCGTCTTGGCTGGTAGATGGCCGACTTCTCCTTGCATCTTCACATCATTTTCCTTCTGTATATGCCTGTGTCCAGATGTCCTCTTCATCTAAGGAAGGACACCAGTCATATTGGATTAGGACCCACTCTTAAGGCCTCCTTTTAACTTAATCATATCTGTAAAGACCCTATCTCTGAATAAGGTCACACTTTCAGGTACTGGGGGTTAGGACTTCACCATGTGAGTTGTTGGGGAGGGGGGCACGATAAACCCAATGACATACCTCAGCCTGGTAAAGTGTAGCTCAGAGGGTAGCAACATGATGGCTCTAGTTAGATACTGAAGAACTGACACTTAGAGAAGAAGTTAGATTTATTTTATACTATTTAAATGTTAAAAATTAAATGGTAGCTGCATATGTGGGTAAAACCATAAACAACCTTGCTGGAATTATATGACAAGAGCACTGAGACTGTTTTGTGAGAAATTTCCCTGTTAAGGGGTATCCCTGTGAAGGTTTGGAGTTGCCCTGCCTAACAGAAATATAATGTGAGGCACATAGGATACTTGTAAATGTTCTAGTAGCCTCATTAAAACAAGTAAAAAAGAAACAGATGGAATTAATATGAATACTATATTTAATTTAATCCAGTGTAGCCATTTTGACTTGTAATCAATGTCAGAAATCATTAGTGAGCTATTTTCTATTCTTGTTTCCATTCTTAGTCTTTGAAATTTTGCAGCACATCTTAGTCTCAGCAGTCACATTTCAAGTGCTCAGTCGTCACAGGGAGCCACAGCAGCTCCCGTATTGGGCAGCACCAGTATAGGGCATCCATTCTCAACAGGGGCCATGTCGCTTCCAAGGAAATGAAAAGTGGTTTTGGAGAACAACAACAACAAAAAATCTTCTTACTCTCTTTTTTTTTTTTTTGGTATAAAGCACAGTTATACATACAGCATAGAAACAGATATTCAGCCTATCTGTAATATTGAAATGTCATGGGGGATTCTTAGAAAAATAAAAACCTAAAAAGGCTCCTTTGCAGGGCAATAATGGAAAAAGTTGAGAAGCACTGTTATAGAGTGCGCACTTGAAGGTTGAATTTCCAGTGCTTCCCGTACCAGCTTAACTGGCTTTCCTTGAGCAAGTTATTTAGCCCAAGCCTTGGTCTAGGTATCTGTAAAATGGGAATAATAATAGTATCTACCTCTTAAGTTATTATAAGTATTAAAGGAGAAAAGCCGTGAAGTTCGCCACAGTGATTGGCTCAGAGCAAATGCTGAGGATGCATCAGTTACTATTCAGTCAGGGATTTTTATAAAATGGTATACTGGTATTAGAAGTGAGTTTGGATTAGTAATGCCTTTGTCATTTCGTGTCAGTTTCTTTAGTATTTATTACTGACTTATATCAGTGCATTGATGAGCAAATCATTGTAATGTTAATGTTGATTCCACTGACTCTTTTTTTTTTTTTCTTGCTGAATTGTTTCTTATTCTTCAGGATTTCAAGGTTTTGTTAAGGTCTTTTGCTTTGCCCCTTGATCGTTTTTGGTTTGGCTTAAAGACTCTTCAGAGATTCATGTAATTTACTAAATAAAATCTTCTTAATGACTATATTAGTCTTCACTATTGCTGATATGACAGTAAAACGTATTCTATCAAATAAAGAGCAGCAAGTAGAAATTTACTGAACATTATCTGCTATTACTAACTTAAGACAAGTGTTTATTACTGTTTTCTTTTTTATAGACGAATACTTATTAGAAAAAATATCTTATAACTTTAAGTAAATTAGAGTTGAATTCTTAGAAGCAATAGACTTACAAGATATGGTTTGCCTGCATTCTAAGGTCACAGGTGTTCTTGGAGGTAAACATCATCGTATTCCTGACCTAAAGCCTCACCCATTATACGCCTACATCTGTGGTTTTTTAAGTGTGGTCCCTGGACCAACAGCATCAGCATCACCATGAGCCTCTTAGAAGTGCAGATTTTCAGACTTTGTCCCAGAGCTACTAAATGAGGGACTCTGGAGAAAGAGCCCAGCAATTTGTGTTTTTACAACATCCCTCAGTGAATTTGATGCATGTGAAAGTTTCAAAACCACAATCTTATGAAATACACATGTTATAGATGTTGATGGAGAGGTAAAGGATTAAAATACAGACCATCTGAGAGCTGTCTTCATCATTCTACAAAGGTCCCAAGAGTTGCAACCCATCTGCAGCTCCTTTGTCAATGAATGATGATCATATATTTCAAGTTTCAAACCTGGGCATATGTTCTGACGATGAAGAATATTTGGGATCTGGGTTGAGTGGCTACTTTGGTATGGGGAGAATATAGACACTAGCAGCTATGTGGGAGGTGGGAAAACAAGCAGGTGGAAATGAAAATAGACATTCATATATTTCTGGGTCAAATCCTACTTTGCATGGCAAGAATGCCAAGTTCCAGGGGATCTTGGAATGTTAGAGGTGATTATGAAGGAAGCAGGCAGGGAGCCGAGATAAATGATCACTTAACAGAGGAACTGTGGCCGGAAGAGTGGGGTCAAGAAAACATTGAACAAAGAAGGTTTAATTTTGAAGAAGGGGAAGGAATAAGCTAGAAATGGAGTATCTGAAACAAACTAGGCAGCATAGAATAGTGTTCCTAAATATAAATTTTGAAAAGTTTTATTCTGCTCACTTAAATGTTTGATTGTCTGGAATCCTTGCAGGGAATTGCCACCAAGATTTTGATTAGAATTTTGTCAGATGCTCTGATAAGAAAAGGAACTGACTTGAAAAAGATAAGACACACCTACAGTTTATTCTAAATTCCTCTAGAAGTGGGAATGTGTGTTGTGTGCAGCCTGTCAAAACTTTTATTTTGTCCACTTCTAGAAGTAAGAAAATAGGACTGAAAATATTGCTATGATTTATTGGAAATATTGCTGTGAGCTATTATGCATGCAATCTCGTGAAAGAAGCCTAAAATATTTTAAAATTATTCTTTCATTATAATATCAAGTTTATTTCCAAATTTCTTTTTTTGACATTTAGAAGTAATTAGGAAAATTTAAAATTCTAGCTGAAGTTCCTTGTAACAGCACAGTCCTTGTAAAATATGTTTTTTCCAACTGCATGTTAAGGATGTATATATGGAATATCAGCATAAAACAGAATGGCAATTCCTCAAGAAAATAAACATAGTACTATCATATGATTCAGTAATTCCACTTCGGGGTATATACTGAAACCAAGGACTCAGATAGATATTTGTGCATCTGTGTTCATAACAGCATTATTCACAATAGCCAAAAGGTGGAAACAACCTAGATATTCATCAGTGGATGAATGGATACACAAAACATGGCATATACATAAATGGAATATTGTTCAGCTTTAAACAGGAAGGAGATATGACACATGCTCTACGAATGAAGTTTTAGGACTTCATGCTAAATAAAATGAGGCAAACACAAAAGGACAAATATTATACAATTTTACTTATATAACTACTTAAAATAGTCAAATTATTTAATTACCTGGAGTAGTCAAATTCATAGATACAGAAAGTAAGAATGGTGGTTGCCAGGTTATGGGGGGAGGAGGGAATGAGGAATTAGTGTTTAATGCATGTGGCGTTTCAATTTGGGAAGATGAAAAGTTCTGAAGATGGATGGTGCTGATGGAAGCACAGCAAGGTGAATGCATGTAATACCACTGTAAAGTATATTAGAAAAGAGTAAATGTTATGTTCTGTGTGTTTTACTACAGTAACACAGAATATTCTGATAAATTTACATTTAGTATTTTGATACATCTGTTTTTAAATATAATCCACTATCATAATAATGAACATTTTTATGTGGCATACGTGCCCAGATGCTTTACCCCAAATTATCCTAGCTAATTCTCACGACAACCTTCTGAGTTATGTGTTATGATTATCCCCTTCTTTTTTCAGTTGTGTAAAGCTATGCACTGAGACAGGACAGGCAGAAATTTGAACCCAAGAGAAGAACATCTTCCAGAACCGAGCTCTTACAATAAAACTTAATACGTAGATGAAAATCATTCATACTACTCTGCCCATTAGGAAGAAAACAGTCCCTATGCCAACATTATCTCTCAAGTTCTAATTTTCATTACAAGTTCTTTTAATAAGCTAGATGATACGACACACTATGGTTGTGCGTATGAAACAGTTGAAAAAACTGGCAATTTATGTCTCTCTAAAAAATGCAATTCCTGCAAAGGCCTGAGTGTTTCAGGATAAAAATCCATATCCAGTGATATGTATTTTCTTGTGCAGATGGTATGTCTTTCTGAAAATTGCTAAGAGAAAAGAACACGTGTTTTAGAAATGTTTAATATTGTAATTACAATGTAGGCAAGTTTTGCTTTGTACTATGCATGCCTTCAACTCTGAAGACTATTTACCTATGATGTTTTATTTTAGCATGTAAAATTGAAATTTGCAGCAAGTTTGTATATATCTCTCTGAATATGTAGAAGATGGCCTTATTTACAGTTACCTTGGAAACAGGGATGCTCAAATGCTATGTTTTACTCTATTACAATTAAAAATCATTTTATGGAGCAAATGTAATTTAAAATACTATTCTTGAGCATGGATTTTAGTTAATATTAATCATAAAAATATGTGATGTTTAGTCTTAAAATTATTTGAAAAAACTAAATATAGATTTTTAATAGAAAACATACCTTAATCAATAAATGCATAATGGCTTTTTCCATTACAAGTTATGTATAAGTATTCTGATTATTAGGAAACTTACATGATGGATAATTCCATGAAGTTAAAAATGCCATGTCTAATTTCTTTTGAAATTTTTCTTAATAATTGACTACTTTGGAGAATCTCCTTACAGTTATTACTTCTTAAATAACTCCTGGATAGATTTTTCTACAATGATATATGTTGATATTCATGTTTCTTCTTACATTTCTAGGACTCAACTATTGTTACTCCAATTATTTTGAGGACTGACCCTCAGGGATTTTTCTTTTACTGGACAGATCAAAACAAGGTAAGAAATGAGATGTCTTTCTTACATTTTTCCATCGTTTACTACTTTGAAAAGTATTTACGTATCTTATCTATAGAAGAACATCCGTTCTACAGATCTTTTGCAGTTTATTTAAATGTTCCACTTTTAAAGAATATCTAAGGTATTCTTAGAACTTAGGACTTTTCAAAGTCACTAGTTTGAAATAGTAGATTTGCTAAATTCTAGAGCAACTGGTATTTTTGGTTCTGCTTATATTATGTGTTAGGATAAGAACAGGGGAATTTGAATTACATTTGGTGTAGAACATAATTAGCCAGCTTTCCTGATTTAAGTCCCCACCCGTAAAGGACGAAGAAAAATGACCCAGTAGCCATACCCCTTGGCTTTTCTTTCTCTTTCTTTTCCCCTGTGCTGTTCATTAAGGACTCTCTCAGAATTAGCAGGAATTTGGCCTTGATAATTTGTTTATGTCAGAAAATCAAGAATAAAATTCCTTTAGCCTATTCCTTCAGTTGTCAGGAATTTCTTACTAAATTTGCTTTCTGCCCACAATAGCATGAATTTATTATCTCATTTATTATGAAACCAATTGATGATTCTGTACTGAATTATTAAAAAGTAGAATATCTGCTGATCATAAGATTTATTTGGAGTTTAATGGGCAGTTAGACGAGAACACTCATGGAAAGTGGTTATTATTTCAAACATCATTGCCACAGTCCTACACTTGAACCTCAGAGGCCACAGAATGTAGAATATTTTTGTTCTCTAAGTTTTGATATATGGAGAAATGGGATAGGGTTTATTGAGAATGCTAAATATATGTTGAAAACAGTAGAATAATAATAGTATACCATTAAAACAGCTGCAACCTCCACAGTTACTGATGAAGGAGGAACAAATTGTTAGCTCTTTCAAAACTCTAAATTAGTTTCTTATATCCAAAGTTCCTGGAGTTGCCTGTCAGCTTTGCCTTCTGTCTCTGAGGCAAGCTCAATTATACCTGTGTGTGGTCCGAGGGCCACTCCTGAATGAGCCTGTTTACACATCATTCAAAAGGCAAATTTCAGTCTTGTTGTCCTGGAGTTAGATTCGAAATCAGTGTGCCGTGGAACCATGTGTGGCTGTAGAAGTGGAGGTAAACCACAGACCCTATGCTAATGTCAAAAATTGTATTTGAGTAGGATTTCCTACTTAACGCTCACATTTATTATTGGGTGTGTTAATCGCTTTGGCTTAGACATTCTGTTTGGTTTCCTGCTGTTATGTGTAAAACAATGGCTTGCAAGAAGTTTTGTTTTTTGGGTGTTTTTTTCTTCTCCTAAAGGATATTTTTAGAACTGTTGAAACTGTATTCATGAAATATGTATTTATAATGCCTAGAACATTTCTAAAGGTTGGGTATTTGTACAAGAGACCAAACTGTCAGTTTGATTTTTCAACTTGTAGATCAAGCTTCTATAAAAGCAATAGAAGATATTCTGGGATTTTTAAATAATTCATGGCAACTCAGTTAAACTCCCCTCTAGACCAATCATCAATATTTATTTGCTTAATAAAGAAAAAGGGTTTAGGACCAAAGCCTCTTTGTTGCATCTCTATTGTGAACCCAGTATTTTGACCCATGTTTATTTTCAAATGTAGGAAAATTTGTTTTAATTTTTTCACAAACTTTTTAGTCTTGGTTGTAATGCTGTTTGTGACCCACTGAAACAGGTAATGTGGTAGCAATTCCTTTTATCACGTTATTCCTTTTCTTTTCATGGATATTACTCTTACAGTTCTAGCCAACAGATAGAAATAGTAAATTGACTTTTCACTTTCTAAATACCGAAGTCATCTCTCAGTCATTTATCAGAATTTGGAGGCTTATTTCTTAGTGATCATATATCTTAGAATCCAAAAGATGAGAGGATTTAAGAAAAAAAAATTAGACTTACCATGCTTTCAAGTTTGTCATTTTCTTTCTGGCTTTAAGCCCAGTCCTGGAACCAGCAAGAGTGATTCATCCACTTTTAGGAGATGGACGACTCTAAGTGATGAATTAGAGTAAATGTATGCTAGAAGAAATGGTGCATGCAAATAAAAGATGGCACGCCAAGCTTTTAGTGGGTGTTTTTGCATAAGATCATTTGAAGGTACATGGATGAATGGTACAATCATGATGCTAATTAGAGGGCCACTTTTTAAAAAATATTTTTATCTGGCAATTAGTTTTAGGAATCTGCCACGTGTATCACAGAGACAATCTCTCAGAGAACAAGAAAATGTGATACCTTTAAGTTTATCCCTTGATTTTATACATTGTGTTTTCCATTGGTTGGGTAGCTTGCACTGGTGTTTATTGTAATATGCCTCTCTTCTCCCTTTGGACTTCTTCTAATATATTCCCTCTTTGGTCCATGAAGCTTATACCAAAGTACTTGGATTAGTAAATCGTCTGAGGCCTAGTCTGCTCAGAGGTGAGCAGAAATCCCTAGCAGGGAGGATTTTACAAGAGTTTTTTGTTTTTCTTTTTTATAGCATTGGAGGTAAATGGTCACATTGTATGGTGTTCTGTGCATGTCCTCTTGTCATGGCTACATCAGATCTTGTATCAGAGCCACGTATTTCAAGCCACTGGCTTTCCCCTCTGTAGACAATGACATGTTGCCTTCCAAAACCCCTCCTTTGATTTGTCACCATAGAAATGATAGGTGACAAAGAAGACAGCACAGATGATGAATTTAGGAATCAAAAACTAAAGCTAGGGAGTCATTTTTAGGTAGCAGAAATGTGTTTTAGTGAAACACTGACAGAATGTTTGGAGTTGGTGGAAGCAGATAAATATGAATATCGTTTTTAGGGATAAATGTTTATGCTTTGTGCCAGCTCTGGACTTATTTTAATAATTCCTTTCACTGTGTTGTTGGCTCTGTAAATCGTATTGAATAAAATGAGCAAAAACGAGTTTCTGAATATGACTATTTTAGGGAGAGTGGTTTTTCTTGTGTAAGTGTAGGTGATGTGAAGAGGATGAATTTATTTGTAAGTCACGGGTGAGAAGGGAGTCCTGCACAGCCTGAGTCCTTGAGAGGTGGCATGCATTAGGCTATAACTTTTCTCTGGATCCGTGCCATGTGAGCACTAGAAACCGACACAGGAAGTATTAGCTGTGAAAACCATGTGAACTGTAAGAATCTGCTCCACTGGTTTTGAAAGAAAGGCTAAAGAGGAAAAAAAGTATCAATGTTAAAAAGTTAACCAAAACCTATCCTGCTAGAATATGAAAAAAAATTAGACCTTTTTCTTGCAACTTGATGCCGTGCTTCTGTGCCAAGGTTGGTGTAAAAATAAAACTAGTCACCACTAGTTCAGATCCAAGAAGTTCAATATAGTTCAGTAAACTCTTCCTTATCTTCATACAACTGGAGCTTGGGGGAAGGGAAAAGGAACACATCATTCAATTTAAAAAGGAATGGGAGGAAAAACACACGTTTTACGTGAAGAACTCCTATTACTTTCTTTTTTTGTTACAAATCTTATTTATTTTTAATGTTGTGGATCATATACAAGTATCTTTTTATCTGTAAAAGAGTAAAGCAATGTAACTACCTTTAAACTGCACTCTCCTATTGATTCCAATCCTAGTTCTCTATCCAGAGTCAACTAATAGCTTCATGGTTTCTTTGTAGGTCTCTTTTAAATAAATTTGTGCGTGCGTAACTATGGAAATACTTCATTTTGTTTTGCTTATGTCCATTTTTATACTGAGTCACATCATATTACTTTAACTATTCCACAATTTCCTTTTTACCATACAGTGTGTCTTAGAGAATTTTTCAAGTTAGTACATGCGTGTCCATATCATTCTGTTAAATTGGTCTATCTTAGGGAGTTTTTCAGGTTAGTACATGTGTATCTATCACATTCTTTCATATTGCTCTATTGTATGTTAAATAATTGATTAGCCAATTTTATTTAAGAATACAAAAGTTCTCATTGATGGATTCCTGGTGTTTGTTTCTAATTTGGGATTACAAAGAATCCTATAATATGGAGTAATAGTCAGCTGTGTGTAGTAGCCCTCTCTGGGAATATGGGTCAGGGATTCCCTAAGGTAAATGCTCAGAAATGCGATTGCTGATTCAAAGTTACACCTATGCTAAATTATAGTTAATGGCTGTACCATTTTATAAGCCGACCCGTCTTATATGAGTGGAACTGTTTTCTTAAGCCCAACCAACAGTAACAGAAATATTTTAATTTTTGCCCAACTGATGCAACTGCTATATCACCTTGTTTTAATCTGCCATTGCCTGATTTGCTAGTAAACTGTGTATATTATCATATGTTCATTGGCCATTTCAGTTTTTCCTTACACGGATTGCCTATTTATATCTCTTGCCCTTGTGTTGACAGTTCTCTGTGTATTCTAGATGTACTCCTTTAGCTGTTATAAATGTTGCAATTACACTCTTCCTGTCTGTGGTTTGTCTTTGACTTTCTTAACATCTAATTTATGGGTAACAAAAGATGACGTGAAGCTTTAAATTTTGATGTAGTTACATTCCAACTACCTCCCCACCTTTTGCTTCCTTTAAGATATTTCTGATTCCTTCTCATCACCATTATGAATCTAGGTTTTTAATCCATATGTAATGTATTATGAGGACCGGTGTGAGGTGGAGCTCTAACTTCAATTTCTTCATATCACTCGTAGTGCTGACATTTCACCACCTGGTTTGGATAGCCCAAAGATCTGTTATGTTTTAATACCTGTGGACTGCTGGGTTCTGATTTCCTACTTCATTTTTATCTCATTTATTTTCTGCCTTTCATACTTTGTGGCTCAAAAACTGTAATTCTTTTTGTTTACCCGTGATCCTAGATTAGAGATTTAAATTTATACCTGCATATTTAATCATTTCTAGGGACTTAGCACAAGAAAGATTGGTTCTACAATCTATGCCATCTGCCATCTTGTTCTGGCCTGTGAATTTGCATGAGACACCATTCTGGATGTTTGTACACAGTGATGATTCAGTTTCCATTAATGGCAACCATAGATAGTCTTCTCTTAAGATAACCTTAAATTTCTACAGAGTTCAAAAGCAAAGTTTAAAAGTTAAATATTTACATAAGTCACAGTAACATTTTTCAGCATGAGTCCAGAGTTCAAAAATATTTTGAATGATGCATCGTAAACGTCAACAAGAAAATCTAGTGATTTCCTATTAAAAATAGTCTGACTTCCATAAAGAACTACTGGGCACCACACATTTCATTAATGATTTTTAGCAGTGAGGCTTTCTCTTTGGGATATACTTCTCTAGGGTATCCCAAAATTATCAACTTTGACCCTTCTTGTGTATGATAAGGGATAGGTCATTCAGGAGTCCACTGAGTGATTAAATGCAATGATGTAGTTATAAATTTAGAAGACAAATGCTATTCATTTTGTTTGGTAACTTTCCCTAAAGGTTGAAGCAATAACTTACATTATCTCGAAAACAAAACACCAGAATTCACGTGAGGATTGCTTTGTGAGGACTGGGATTGTTCCTTGGCCTGGAGCAGTGTATCAGTCATTGTTGACTCAGCAGCAGCATCTGGGGACTAAGTCTTTGCCTTCACCTTCCTTGAATTTCCTTCACCAGTATTGATGATATTAACAGCTAGAACAGACACAGTGCCATATCCACACCCTCTTCCTCACCACTCCTGAGAACACAAGCTGGGCTCCAGTGGCTGGCCAGTGCCTGCATTCTTTTTCATTGTCTGGCTACTAGAACTCATGTTGCTACCCATGCAGCTGCCCAGAAGTTCCTGGCAATTCATGCTCACTGTAACCAATGAGATTCAGTGGATAAATACCACAGCTCCCTCACCTCTTGGGTGGGATAACCTAAAGGTGCATGCTTTATATTATATCCTAGAATTCTCTAGTGGATTAAGCCCAGTTACCTACAGTGGTAAGTGGCTTAAAAATGTTCCCCTTTTGGGTTTCCTTCCCTTCCTGTCTCACTTCTCCACTCCTGATTGTGTTTTAAAATCACCTCTAAAGTAAACTACTTTTACTAGATTCCTTACCTAGGAATTGCTTAATGCAGATGCATAGTGCTTAACAACTTAATATAGATGCCCCCAAATGAAGGATTTTAGAAGGATTCCTTGGTTAAGAGAGATTGGAATATATTAGGTGAACACTTTTGTTTGAAGCCAAGTCTGGTTTTCCTAAAACAGTCCTAATTTGGGAAGCACAAAGCTGGTTGAGGAAAACAGTTTTGAAGCTGTGACAGATGTGGATTGTCACAGTCTGGCTCTGCTGTGTATTTAATGAGTCACCCTCAATGAATCTCTTTAAAACTCAAAGCCTTGGTATCATTATCTATAAGATGGGTATTACTCTCTCAGTGTTGTGAACATTCAATGTGTGAAATGAATGACTTAGCATAACACCTGCTACTTTGTAACCCCTCCATCCTTTGTGGTGACTTTTATTATTGCTGCATAATAAACAATTATTCTCTAACCAAACAATTGTCCATAAGTATTAGGGACCACAAAAATGTGCTGTTTTGAAAACCAAGTGACCATTTATTTATGTATATCTTTTTATTCCTTTTTTCTTCTTCAGGGCAACACTGACTTGTTTTCTGTTTAGACTCTGCTGTGGTCTTTTGATCTGAAACATTGAAGCTTAGGTCTGTTTGGTCAAATAAGATGTTTATTTATGTATTTCATAATGTTTTGGGAACAGAGCCATGGAAGGCAAAAGAAGGATTTATTGTTTAAAAGACTTTCCCTCTGAGGCTAATTTGCTAATAAATACTTCATCATAGGTGAAAGTTTCTTGGACCCTTGGGAATTTGAAGTATCGTATGGAACAACTTTTAAGATGATTTAGAGGACTTTGATAGGTGAAAATTGTATTATTCACAAGAAGAATTGGGCACAATCATGGTTGCCTGTGCCTTTTTCCTAAGATAATTACTTTAGGATTGTGACAACTACATGGGCATCAGGCCACTCCTCTTCCTTCCTACTCACCAAGACCTTAGTGTTTTTGAGGATAGTTTAACCACTAAGCCAAGGTTCAGATTGCTGAGGAACAAATCTGTCCTCACCATACCAACTTCCAGGTTAAGTTTTTCCACTTTATTAACATTACCTTCTTTTCACTTCTGTGACTCCCCAAGATTTTGTGCCAGTGAACTCTGGCTAGCGTCGAATAGACATGTCGTGATGCTTTAGCTTATGTATACACAATGTTATTAGAATGGAATCATTTACAAGTTCTTCTTAGAGGATGTGATTCATGATTTTTTGGTAGAATTTCTAATTGAAATGTAGCCTCTTAAAGTATATTCTAAAATTAGGCTAGTCATTTTGAGATGGTTTCATTGCAGCTTCTTTGGAATAATTTTTAGGGTAGAAATACATTAATAAAATTTTATGTCACCATCACCACACTTCATTATGTGCATAACAACAGCAATGCTTGTTTTAATGTATTGTAACCACAGTTTAGAAACATGTAATATCACAAAAATTCTAAATACACAATCATGTCATCTGCAAACAGGGACAATTTGACTTC